>NC_077227.1:438462611-438552611 GCF_027887165.1 Monodelphis domestica | reverse complement strand
GATTGAGCTATAGAGTCTCTACAGTCCATTCTGGCTCTAGATCTATTATGTGGACCTCGGATCCTGTCATTCTTTGGATTGCTATCTCACAGAGCATCTGCCAGCTGGGCCCTGGGCAAGGCTGCTGCTCTGACGTTCTCAGTGCATGCCCTCATGTTGCCTTCTAATGTAAAGATTAAAATTTAGGGGAGACTGAGGCAGGTAGAAATTAGTTTCTCTCTGCAAGGAGTATTATTTTTTTTAGAGGTTTATTGAAGATTAAGGATTAAAGAAAATACAGGATAAGAAACACGTGCCTAGGCCAGAGAGGCCTAGATAAGATAATCTCACATCATGGAAGAGCCGTGTCTGCTCCAAAACGGAAGTCCAAAAGAGACCACAAAAGCCTTTGCAATCAGGTTAAATACCTTCTCGATCTCAGCCCACGTGAGAATTCAAAGCATTCTGGGGAAGTGGAGCAAGGACTTCTGGGGATTGAAGTCCAGAGTTCGAGTCTATTTTTACACTAACCAGAATGGATGACTTATCTCTAATGTTCTGAGGAGAGCACAAGAGTAAGTCTTCAGATCCAATTAGAAGCCATAACAGATGAAAGAATTAATTTCCCTTCAATTCTATTCAATAAATACTTGATAACCATCGATCCAGCTCTATACTGGGAAGGGAGAACGGTGACCCAGTCAGAAGACAATTCAAGGCAGTATGTGAGGAGTGGTCCTTGGTCCAGATGACTTCATTTCAGTATAAAGAATTCCCTGTTAGACACTCTCTTTACCAATAGACAGTCATTGCTCTGTTTGTTGTTCAGTTGTTGCAATCATGTCTGACTCTTTGTGACCCCATTTTAGGGTTTCCTTGGCAGAGATACTGGAGTGGTTGGCCATTTCCTTCTCTGGCTCATTTTACAGATGGGGAAGCATCTGAGGCCCGCTGCTCATGGTTCTGTACTTTATGGTTTTGGAAAATGATCTGTAGACCTCAGAAGAATGGAAGCTCCTTGGGGGCAGTGGCAATTTCTAGTTTGAGTCTCTGACTCCCCAGCACCTAGCACAGTGCCTAGCACATGGAAGGTTCTTAAAAATGTTGTAGATTGATTGAGAGATGAGGTGACTTGCCCTAGGGTCATTTAGCTAGTATGTATTAGAACCTATGTCTCCCTGACTCTAGATACATCTCTATTTATTATGCCAAAATGCTTTTGAAAATTAGAAGAGTCAGGAAAACTTCCTAGAGGGGACAAGGGGAAAGATCCTTAATGAAAGGATCATAGAACCTAGGATAATATACGTAGACCTAGAGCCTTAGAGGTCATCTGACTCAATCCTCCCATTTTATAGGTGAAGAAACTAAGGCCCAGAAAGGGAAAGCACTGACAACATACAAGTAGTAAGTGAGTGGGTAGAACTGAAACTCTTCTTTAAGGATCTCTGACTCTACATTGTCAACATGGAATCTAGAAACCCCAAACTTGTAGCCTAGTAAGATCTGATGAGCCCCAAGTTTTAGGACTAGCTTGTAAGTTGGAGACCCCAAAGTTTGTACTTGTTCCTTGTTCCCATGAGAATCCACCCTGAAGGGAATCTCAGGCTAGCAGTTTCAGATTGAATAATGGACCCTAAGGTAAAAGACAATCCACTTGAAGTAGGGGTTAAGTCCAAGCCTATTGACTCCTGAAGCCTCTCCCAGTCTATCACACCCTCCTTCCAAGGATTGAACTGGGAACCTTCAGCTTTTGAGACTGAGGTGCTACCTACTGTGCTAAAGAGTCACTCGGCTTGGACTTAGGCCCTACCTGATGAGGATTGTCTTTTACCTTAAGATCCATTATTTAGTCTGAAACTGCTAGCCTGAGATTCCCTTCAGTGTGGATTCTCACAGGAACAAGGAACAAGTACAAGCTTTGGGGTCTTCAACTTACAAGCTAGTCCTAAAACTTGGGGCTCATCAGATCTTACTAGGCTACAAGTTTGGGGTTTCTAGATTCCATGTTGACAACATCCAATATTCTCCTAGTCCAGTGCATGGAACATATTAATATTTGTTGACTGACTGATGGTTGTTTTCATTGTGTTATGCTTCCTCTTTGATAGGATTTGAATAAGAGAAAGATGATATGGGATGTGTGTATGTGTGTGTGTGTGTGTGTGTGTGTGTGTGTGTGTATGAAGAAGTCCTTTCTTTGCACCCAACCCTGTTTGACTGTCTTAGTTTCTTTTCTGCTCATCCACTGACTATATATAACCTTCTCTAATCCCCTTTTAGTAATGACCTCCCACTTT
Source organism: Monodelphis domestica (assembly GCF_027887165.1). Lineage (NCBI taxonomy): Eukaryota > Metazoa > Chordata > Mammalia > Didelphimorphia > Didelphidae > Monodelphis > Monodelphis domestica. The sequence continues at coordinate 438,550,332 of NC_077227.1, read as the reverse complement.
GGATCTCCCAAGGCACATTGTTTTGCACCTCTCCTGTATTCTATGTAACCTCATGTCTTACTGTGTTCTGTATTTGTGTCTTATTCCCCTACTAGATTATATCCTCCATTAAGCCAGGGGCTTTTTGTATCTTCCCCCACTGTCCTGGCACAAAGAAAGTACTCAATAAATATTTGTGGAATAGATGAATGAACGGATCTCCTTATGGATCACAAAGCAATGATTCTTTCCCCCAAATGAGGTTCTAGTTGGGGCTTAGTTGTAGGGGGAACAAATCCGATCCTGCCTACATACATTCAGGTAGTTGGTATATTCTCTTCCCTAGTATCCCCTCTCTCTGTTCCCTGCCCCCACCTTCAGTTTTTATAATGCAACCCTCCCAATCCCTGCTTGGAAACCCGCTCATCTCTGAAAACATTTCCTAATTTACTTTCTCTAACTGCCCTGAAGGTCTATAGCAACAGTTAAGAATCACATTACTGCCTTTTATTGTCTTTAATTTTTACCCAAATGGTTTCTGCTGTGCCAGCTAAAATGGTTATATCAGTTTTCTCCACAGATGTAATATTGCCCTCACCATTGTGGTCACTCCATTTTCTTAGTTATTCATTTGTCCACCTTCTGCAGGAGATCCTTCTTATTCCCCTGCCCCCAACTGCTAGGATCTTCCCCTCTGAGATGACCTTCTAGCTACTCAATACAGATGTTTTTGCTACCTACTTATCTACATGTTGTCTCCCATTATCTCTGAGGGAAGGACCTGCATTTACTTTTCTTTGAATCACCAGTGTTTAGTGTAGGTAACTACACTAAGGTAGCAGAAAGATGGACAGACAGATGGATAAATAGAAAGCTATTTATTGAACACTTTGCTATTTGTCAGCACACTACTAGAAATTGTATATAGCCTTTCTTTCTTGGATACAAATACAAGCAAAATCTCTGTCCTCAAGAAGGTTACTTTCTAATGGAGAAAGAAAACACATAAAGGAAGCCCTTGAAGTGGGACTATAGAGATGGGAAGGTTCTCACAAGGGAGCAAGGCTACCCTAGAGGAAGCAGAGAAATCTGGAGAATGAGAAATGGAGATGGGAATGAAGTGAGCATTGCCTGGATACCTCATGAAATGGTGGATCAGACTAGAGATTCATCAGTCAGGAGAGAGAACCTCAGAGAAAAAGTGTCTCCAGAGAGAGAAGATGAAGTTCAGGCAATGAGTGAAAAGCATTTTACGTAATAACATGAGTAAGTTCAACATAATATAGTAAGCATTTAACAAATGCTTTTTGATTGCTTAATTCATTGGAAAGGGTAGATCGTCCAAACTCCCTCCAACATTGCTAGTACAAACTCCCTCAAATTTTCAATGTCTGCTACTCTCTTTTTGTGTTTCTACTCTTTAATCTTCTCCCAACAAGGCACTGTGGATTGGGGCCTTTTCCCTTTCCACTTACTCAACAAGCTGGCCATAGAATCTCAGGTCCTTCCCTTGTGACTCCACCTCTCTTTATAATATACAATAATTTCAGTTGCTAGAACTCAAGCTGGGGGAAGGGGGGAAGGTGCATGGAGATGAGGTAAGCTAATTTTGGAAGGTCTATATCAGTCAAAAACATCACCAAGTGGTGGCCTCCTCCTGCTCTTTTTTCTTTATGTAGTATTTATCTCAATCTCTCTGTCTGTCCTTCTCTCTCTCTCTCTCTCTCTCTCTCTCTCTCTCTCTCTCTCTCTCTCTCTCTCTCTCTCTCTCTCTCTCTGTTTCTCTGTCTCTCTGTCTCTGTCTCTGTCTCTCTCTCTCTCTCTCTCTCTCTCTCACTCTCTCTCTCTCTCTCTCTCACTCTCTCTCTCTCTCTCTCTCTCACTCTCTCTCTCTCTCTCTCTGTTTCTCTGTCTCTCTGTCTCTGTCTCTCCCTCTCTCTCTCTCCCTCTCTCTGTCTCTGACTCTCTCTGTCTCTCTCTCTCTCAATTTTTCTTTTTCCATTTCTTAATTCTAGCTTTCTCCTTATTGGTTCTAATAGAAGAACCTCAGGACAGGAATCAGAATCTGGAGAACAAACTCTACTTTGCCATTTCATTTATTCTGTGCCAAGATAAAAGAGTAGTAAGGGCTAGGCAATTGAGGTTATGTAACTTGCCCTGAGTCACATTGCTAGGAAGTATCAGAGGCCAGATTTGAAACCAAATTTCCAGTTTCCAGACCTGACTCTGTGTCTGTGGCTCTCTCTATCTACTATCCACCTGGCTGCCCCTTTGCCATTTCACTCAGATGAAGCCCATTATAGGATAAATATATGAACTGATTCAAAGTGAAGAAAGAAGAACCACAAAAATAATATATACAACGATGATAACAATGTTAATAGAACCACATCAACAAATCAGAACTAAATGCTATAAAATTATAAGCATCCTTCTTGGCTCCAAATAATGAAGATGAAGGTCCTCTTTTACTGAGGCGGGGGGGGGGGGGGACTATAGGTGTCAATGATTATATACAATATTGAATTTCTTTGATGTGTTCATTCTTTGTGTTGAACTTTTTTTCTCCTCTTTTTTTATTCTTTGCTATTAGGAATGACCCTCTGGGAAGAATGGGAACAATGAAATGAAGGTGATATAAATATATCAATAAAAATTAAAGCTAAAACAACAATAAAGTGTGTAGAAAGAACACTGGTATCTGGAATTAGAGGATGCGAATGAGTCCCAGATCATACTTCCTAGTTATGTGATTGGGCAAGTCATCTCTTATTTCTATGGTTCAATTTCTTCTTCTATAAAATAGGAATAATCATACCTATAAGCTTCTCATAGTGGTTGTGAGGAAAGCATTCCATAAACCTTAAAGTGAAATGCTCATTGTTAATAGCTGTGTGGCCTGAGAGAAATAGTTTTCACCTCTGAGTCTTTCCTCAAATGAAAAAAAATTTAATTCATATTTCTATATGCTTTAAGGTTTTGAAAATAATTTCTACGTTATTTAATTTGCTCCTCAGTGTAACACCATGAGAGAGTTGGTATTATTATTCCTATTTCATAGAAGGAGAAACTGAGGCTCCATGAAGTTAAATAATTTGTCAAGGTTCAGCCAGCTAGGAGATGTCTGAGGTAGGATTTGAACCCATCTCTTCCTATCTCTAACTTCAATACTCTTTCCACTATATGCTGGTCATGGCTTCACTTACCTGAAATGGTGGTAATGAGTATCAAATGGTATAACAGATATGAAAATGCTTCTGAAAAATCAAGTTCACAGAATCACAGATCCTGTTGGAAGTTATCAGTCTTACACAAATAAAAATGATTCATTCATTTTATTATTACTTCAGGTAATTGTGCAGAGTGGGGAGTGGCAGGTCAGGATGGAGCCTATTGAGATCACCTTGATTATATTTCTCATTCTCCCTTCTCTTCAACACCACCCATCCACTTCCTTTGTTTACAGTTTACAAATATGCATAATTCTCAACTAGAATTAGATTAGATGAGTTCCTTTAGTTCACCCTCTACATAGCAACTCCCCCAGACCATCCCATTCTGACCAAGACCTTACTAATATGCTTACTGGGCTCAGTATGGTGCCCTTTGGGTAGAGGGGAACTGAAAATGTTTATGGAGGGAAGGGGAAGAATGGAGGTTTCTGAAGTCACTGAGAGGGAATGATGGGAAAAGGAATAGCACTTTCTTTGCTACAGTAAGGTGGTTCAGTGGATAGACTACTGGATCTGAAGTCAGGAAGACCTAAAATCAGACTTACGAGCTGTGTGACCCTGGGCAAGTCACTTAATGTTTTTCTGCTTTAGTTTCCTCAGCTGCAAAATGAGGATAATAAGAGCACCTGCTTCATAGGGTTATTGTGCAGATCAAATATGATATTTGTAAAGTCCTTCCATGTAGTAGGTGTTATATAAATACTTATTTCCTTCCCTTCTTTCATATTCTGCTGGTGTCATGAACAAATCTTGAAATCATTTGCAGCATATCGCTCTCCTACCCTAGAACGTATGGTGGCCTCCCATTGCCTTTCAAAACAAATCTAAACTGCTCAATTTAATATTCAAAATTTTCAATAATATAACCATCCATCCTGCCTATCCAACCTTATTTACTGAATGAATATTGATTCACTAATTTATTTTCCAACATGAGTCTTCTAGTCCAATTGGAAAAGTTTTCTTACTGCCCTGTAATATGATATGGAAAAAAAAACCCAAAACACTGAATGTTAGCTCACCTTTTGACTCTGTTGCCTTGTGTGACCTAAAGCAAGTCACTTCACTTTTTTTCCTGGACCTCAGGTTCTTCATCTGTAAAAAAAAGAGGTTGAATTAAATGATTTCTAAGTCTCCTTTCAGCTCTAAATCTATTATCTTATAATCTAGAATCTCATGACCTGCTTGCCCCACCTCCACACATACCTGATATATTCTTTTCTTCATCTTCCTCCTCTCCATCCATCCAAGTCCTACTTGCCCTTCAAGACCCGTTGTAAATCCCAACATCCTCCATGAAGCCTTCCCTGACCACCCTGGACCACATTGCTTCTCCCCTCTTGAGATTCTGCCCTACTAATTATCTTTAAAATGCAGATTAGAATTTAATTATATAATAGGCCATATATATATATGTATATATATATATATATATATATATGCCATATACCATTTCCTAAGGTAATTAAATAGTCACTCATCAAGAGAGAGAAGGTCTCAGGTTGCTAGAAGATGACTTTGGGGCTCAAGTTCAATTTACTTTAACAAATATTTTATTATTCACTCTCCATGTGCAAAGTATGTTTAAAACTGGACATCTCTCTCTCTTCTATAAAGGAGATTCTATAAATCTAGTTCCATATTCAGCTTCATTTATTATAGTTCCTATTTATATAATGCTTGTTTCCTTTCCCTTCCCCTTTCCCTTCCCCTTTCCCTTCCCCTTTCCCTTCCCCTTCCCCTTCCCCTTTCCCTTCCCCTTCCCCTTCCCCTTCCCTTTTCCCTTCCCCTTCCCCTTTCCCTTCCCCTTCCCCTTCCCCTTCCCTTTCCCCTTCCCCTTCCCCTTCCCCTCCCCTGCCCTGCCCTGCCCTTCCCTGGCTGTTGTGATACCTCTTTCACAATGATCAAGGGAGATAACTGGTGCGAGTATTGTTACTGTTCCCATCTCATAGACAAGGAAACTAAAAATCATAAGGTTAAGTGCCTTATCCAATACCATATGGCAAAGAAGTAGGAGAACTGGGACTCCAACTCTGGTCTCCTAATCCCAATCCAGTGCTCTTTCCAATATATCACACTGACCCTTATTTACTTTGAAGCTCTCTAGGGGAAAAAACAAACATTCCAGAACACAGAACATTTTGATATGTTTCCTAACATGGCCGGCCATCTTCAAATCACACTTAATTATTGAGAGGGGCCAAGTTTTTTTTTTTCCCCCTGAAACTTTCTGGGTAATATTATAGAATGTTCTCCTTCCTTCCACAAGAAATGATCCTATGATGTGTGGTGAAGGTCCAAAGATAATCCAAAGCACCCTTTTCCAGGTTACTGATGAACATACCCAAAATCCTGAACAAGGAGACAGAGGCATGAAAGGCTCAACAAAGCTCAGAATACTGCATTACCTAGCATGGCATCCCTTTATGAATGGGTACCTTTCCAAGTTTGAGCTCAAGTCTCCTTACAGAAATTCAGGATTACAGAGAAAATCTAATTTCAAAAACATTCTTTCTACTCATTCCATTTGGGTCACTTCCCACCCAGCCCAAGAACAGCTGGATTCCAATAACTTCTGGAGATCATGAAGGGGTTAACTATAATCTGGGAAATAATAGTTCTCACTCCTCAGAAAATGTACCTCTCATTCGGAAAGAGTCAAAAGTAGATAAGCATAATTATGACAAAATAGAAGAAATCCCATACTTTGTAAATTATTTTATTTCTGGGGATAAAGAAAAGACCTTTCAGAAGGAAGATTTTGCAGTGGAGGGGAGAGGCAAGGGGAGTCATTTAGTAAAAACCTATTCATTTTAAAATCAACAAAACTCTACACAATGGGCAAGTAGAACTAAAAAAGGATTCTAATTCAAGTTTGGTAAGTCTTTTCCCCTCTTTGGACATTAGTTTTACCATCCCTAAAAAGGGTTCACTAGATGGTCCTTGAAGGGCACTCCAGTTCTAACAATCTATGGTTCTACCTTTTCTACTATTAACAGTACTTTGAAGAGAATTTTTTAAAACAACACTTTCTGTCTTAAATTGAACCTAAATATGGGTTAAGTGACTTGCCCAGGGTCACACAGCAAGTAAGTGTATGAGGTCGGATTTGAACCCAACACCTTCCATAGCTAGGACCGGTTCTTTATCTTCTGAGCCACTCAGATACCCTTAGGAATAATTTTTAAAAAAGAAATAATAGCTTTAAAACAACTATACAATTTCCTTAGAGCTCCATATTCACACAGTCACTTAGTTTCCTAGAGAGAGAATATGGAAGCATTCCTACCAAATTCCTATTCTTAGGGAGAAGGGCTTATGGTTGACATTTGTTTTCACATTATAATTTTTCCGTTTAGCTCTCTACCCTACCTACAACCGAACTATCCATAACCATACAGGAAAAAAAAATTTAAGCAAAGCCAACCAACAATAACTCTGGAAATATATATTTACTTCCTTTACATCCAAAGTCTACCACCTTTCTGTTGCCTTTAAAGGAGAAAGATTTATTTCATTCTCATTTCTCCAGGACAAAGAAAGTCTATTACAACAATAGCTAGCATTTATATAGCACTTTAAGGCTTGCAAAAACACTTTATAAATATGACCTCATTTCATCTTCACAAAAAACCTGGGGGGGATAGCTGCTATTATTATCTCCTTTTACAAATGAGGAAACTGAGGCAGACAGAGATTAAGTGATTTGCTCGATAGTTATACATACTTGAGGTTGGATATGAACTCAGCTCTTCTGGACTCCCAAATCCAGCATTCTATCCATGGCACCACCTAGCTGCCCCAATCAGAATTACCTTGCTTTACATTATTGTAGCTATACAATTTTATTGGGTCTTTTCAGCACGCCCCTTCCCATATTTCCCATAATTCCTCATTTTTATCATTTTATATAGTATAAATATGCTCCATAATATTAATATTCTACATTTTATTCATTCATTTCCCAATGGATAAAAATCCATTTGTTTTCCAATTCAAAAAATATTATTATTAAAATTGCAGCCAGGAATATTTTGGTATGTATCAGACTTTTCTTTCTGTCCTTGACCTCCTTAAATCTTATACATACTGTAGAGAGGTCACTTTAAGTCGACATAAACAATTTAATGATTTTTATCATATTACAACCGTACTCCCCCAAATTAAAAATGACCAATAGCCTCTTCTGAGCTTCCACCATATGCACCAACAAAGCATCAAGATTACCCCCCCAAAATCTACAGAAAAGGCATCATGAATCTTTTCAAAACAAGGAGAGAAAACCTCAGATATTGTACCAGTTAAATTTCTTCTCTTTTCAAGAGAAATACAGCAGGACCCAAAGAACATCTTTAGGAGCCTGGAACATCTGTAGCAACCAGCAACATCTGCAACAGCCTGGAACCTGTTTTCCCCAGGACTTGACTGAATGTCTCCCCCAGATTGCCCATGTTCTCTCACAGAGCCTTGTGACATCTTTTGGAAGCACCGAACAAACATCAGTTCTGCCTTTTCTTGAGTAGTGTCAATCTGAGTTGAAAATGCGCCAGCTTCCTTATCATCATCACTAACAGATTTGTAATTAACTTGCTGATATTGTCAATTACACAGGCCAAAGCTGTTTAAGAAATGAAAGTGATATCAACCCCCCCCCCTTTTTTATTAGCTTTGGCTATTACAGATTCAAGATGCTCTCTATGGCATGCATCTTTCTGTCCTGAAGCATGCAGGAGATCAGGAAAACTCCCAGTGGAGCCCCTTTTCCTTACTTAATTTACTACTAACTAGTAAGTGGAGCAGCTAGTGGGGTACAGATAGAGTTCAGGTTTAACCTCGGGTATTTTTTAGCTGTGTAGCCCTAGAAAAGACACTTAAAAAAACAACAAAAAACCCAACAAGCAAGCAAACAAATGAGCAACAACAACAACAAAACCCTCTGCTGCCTCAGTTTCCTTCACTGTAAAATGAAGATAATAACAGTATCTACTTCACAAGAGTCGTCATAAGGCTCAAATAAGATAGTATTTGTAAAGTTTTTAGCACAGTGCCTGGTGTGTAGTAAACATCTAATAAAAGCTTGTTCCCTTCCCTCTTATTCTCATCCTACAAATAAATTAAATTATATAAGCTATACTTTGCCACTTATACTTTAATGTCACTAATCTCTTATTACCAGATTGCCCTTTTTGTCTTGATTTGTTTTACCTTCATGGATTCCTGATTAGGAAGCGAGAGGCTAGTAATATTATACCAGAAGTTGTATCACAAGACATTCTGGATAGTAGATGTGGAGGTTGTTTCTTGCACGCTCATTTTTATCCTCTGAGATTATACTAAATGTACAGAGAACTTCAGAAGAGAACTCAGGTCGAATATGAAGAGAAAGGAGTCAGCAAGGGAAAGGGGGATTCCATAGGCAACAATGAAGAGGAGGGTAGAGTGGGAAAGGGACATGGAAGGATGGGGCTGGCAAAGAGGAAGGAGGAAGGAAGAGAAGGAAGTGATATTTTCAGAAGCTTTTTAGTCTGACAATTGGGGGACCTTTGTGGGAAGGTGATGTCTCTGTTTTTTAGTACACTGTCTAGACACAACATAGATGATGTTAATTTGTAGTTTTCCATCTATCAATAAGCTGTCTGCAGGTTCTTTTTTGAATTTGACCCCACTGGCTTTGATTGACCACCTTTTCAGAATAAGGCTTCAAAAAAGCAGGTTGGAATCCTGTGATATTTGTTCTGGGGGCCTAAGAAGTCAGTAGGTACCCTCAGTCTGTGTCAGAATGATGGCTTGATTTTGAGACAATAGATGAGTTCAGCAAAAGTGGGGCTGTTTCATTTTGTGTGTGATCTAGGAGGCCACAAAATCTACTCCACTCTGATGTACAGGGACAGAAGCCTAGACTGGGCAGTACGTGGACCCTGTAACAGGCTCTCTCTTCTCACCATCACCCATGATGTTGTGGTCTCAGCAACTTCAAACTCTTCTGTCTTACATTGAGTATTCCTTAAATGAAGATTACAAATCTGGCCTAGTCCTCTACTTTCTTTGCAACAAGAATGCTATTAGGATGCAGGAAAGAAAATAAAAGTGGTATTTTCTACAGGAAATGGCCCTCGTGAGTATCTCTGCTAATAATTACAGTGCTGGCTTTATTCTGCTCAATGCAGTGGCTCATTTTTGGATCTACATCAAGAGCAGCATATGTTCTCCAAACTAAAATATGTGCATATCTGATTTTTGACAGAAAAATTGTTTAATTGATCTCTTCCTACCCCCCTCTCTTCTTCATTCCTCTCTACTCCCTCCTCCTCTTCTTTTTCTTTCTCCAATTTATTTAAATTAAAAAAAACAAAATTCCAGAACATTGCAAGAGACATCTAATGAGAGAAGAAAGAATTCATCTAAATTAATTCCTGGTAAAATCTAAGGAATCCGAGGTAATACAACAGGTAACAGAAAAAGATCTATCTGCCTTTTCTCTTTCTCAGCAGGAAGTCATACATTAGAGACTATTTTGCCAAATGAAATGGGGGTAGGGAGTTTGAGGGGGATGGGACTATTTCAGACCCTCCACATCTCTCCCCATCCATTTCATTTTTCTGGTGGTCCATGATGATAGCTTAGAAAGTAGATGACCATGGTTGAATTTTATCATTAGTAAGGTTCAGTGCCAACCATCTCCCCTTATTTCCTTCCCATTTAAAGTTTCAGGGATAATAAATTTTTTTGATTTAGCAATTATGGGAGCACAGAATTAGTCGAAGACAGGCTTTGGGAGCTAACTGAAAGGGAGGCTGGGTGATGAAAGCCAGGAGTGCTTTCTTGGAGATCGCTGTCATCCAAAGATCTGGGGCCGGGGGGAGAGAACAGCCCTTTGTTAAATCTGAAATTGGATGGGTTTTAATTTAAGATCTCAGCTCTAACCCTCACCTCTTTCCCCTAGCAGAAAAAAATAGTTATGTTTGTGGGTGACATATTCTTAAAGCAAATGGTGCTAAACCGCTGTGCTGAAATACATTATATTGACTTGTCTGGGGCTGTGCTTTTTCAAGTACAGCATTACATTGGCTAGTAATAAAAATAAATAAGAATTATATATCATTTCATTCATTTTTGTATTACACTTGCAAAATGCATAAAGATATAATACAACGTGTTACAATATAGTTTTAGAAAATACAATGATGAAATTAATCCATGATACAGAATGATGTATGTAAGGATATTAAAATACCAGGCTGTGAAGAGCATTGAGAAGGCTTCTGAGCCCATCAGGGCACTTTTTAAGCAAAAGGTTAGATCTCAGCCATGTCTGGGAGGTGGCTCCCTGTCCCCTGGGGTGAAGCAGCAGAGGGAGCAGGTGACCAGCAACCTTTGGGGAAGGACAATTGTGCTCTCCCTGCCCTCTTGAGTCCCTAAATCAAGATTGAGTGGTTTAAAAGTGAATGGCAAAAGCTATTCCCCCCCCCCCCCAGCCTTTGGACCACAGCTCCCTGTCACACCATTCCCTTGGAGAATCTGCATGTCACACATCCCAGGCTTGTGAACAAGGTCCTGTTAGAGCCGCCGCAAGCTGTTAGGCGGTCAGTCAGACTGGTGAACAAGCTTGTTCCAGCTTGCCAAGGGAAAAGGTGACTAACTGGTCCTCGACTGCCTGTCTGCCTACTTGCTTGCCTGCCTGCCCGAAGTTGATCCCTGGATCAGGAGGAAATATGGTAAAAGGGACAGTTCAGACAAGTGGGTGCTTGAGGATGGGGGGCAGGGGGACAGCCAAAATCAGTGGTTCCCTTAGAAACCCTTTACCAGGCAGCTCTGAAGAGTCATTTGGGAAAGCCTGGTATTTGCCCTCTAGGGAGGTTGTATTCTAAGATGGATTTGTAAAAGCATAGCCCATTGGCAATTTACAAATATTTGTTAAATATCTACTGTGTGCCCAGTTCTGTGCAATGTAAGATGTGAATTATGCAGGGCAGATAAAAGATCTAGTCTTTTCCCTCTGCTCCCTTTTTCCTCCTCCTTATCTTTCCATTTTTTATTGCTTTACATCTTCTCTCCTCCCTCTCTGCTTCTCTCTCTTTCTTTACCTCTACCAATTTTTCTATATTCCTTATCCCTTATTACATTCTTATTCCAGAGTGTATAAGGTATTCAGTATGTTCAGAGAGGACTAGCTCCTCTGGTAAGAGGGCTTGCTGCACCCTTTTCAGATTTATTTACTCACCTTTCTATCTACTTATCATCCACTTCTTATCTAAGGCTCCAAGAAGCTGTGGCATGCTCAGCAGCTACCCACTGGTAAAACTAGCATTGATATACAGGATAAACTAGGCTAAGGGTAACTGGCAGGCTTTAAACCTGTTACTGATCTAAGGAGACCCTAAGCATGCGAAGTGTGGAATGGGTGGCAAGAACAGTTTGTTCCAATGGTCACGAAGGCATTTGAAACACACATTATGGAGCACTTAGAGCTTTTTTAGACATTGAAGATGCCAAGGCTATCCACTGCATTCTAGGCCACTGCCCAGCTTTCTGATTTTGGTTTTGCCACTGGACTTGGATGACTCTGGAACAGAGAGTGATGTTTATGGTTTTGCACAACTCTGCCTCACTTAAATCACATGCAAGTCTAGACATCACTCCTCATAATGTCATTGGTCTTCTCTGAAAAAGGACCACCACCACCCCCATCCTTATTCCTTCTCACCTCTCCTCTTTTTTTCTCCTCTCCATTCTCCCCATCTCCTTTATTTTATCTCTCCTCTTCATTTCCTCCTCCTCCTCCTCTATCTTCCTTTCTTTCCTCATCTTATCTTCCTTTTCTTCATTTTCAAGCGTTCTCTCAGATAATGAGAAGACTCATAGGAGGGGTAGCAGTAGAGGGGAGGGCAGAGGATTTGAACCACACTGAGGACTTGTAGTTTTGGCCACAAGTAATCAATGTTTTAATCATCCCGTTGGCATGATAAGACATTGGCTTCACAACTATATAGCTAGTGATTTTGGTAAGGACTGGAGTTGGTCAGAAAATGAGAACTTAAAAATTAGGGCGTGGTGAGGAAATAACCTCATTTCCATGACAATAGGAATACTTGGCACAGTACTGTACACATCTTCTCCCTTCATGTACCCTGACTCTGTGTGTACTGGGAGGGAGTGGGAGGAAGGGAGAGGGACCTGTATAAAGAGTGAAATAGTGAATAAGATAAACAATCTCTGATCCCCATTTTTAACTCCCCTTTCAATGTTCCTCACCATTCCTATCAACCTATCATATATGTCTTATTCTTGAAGAGTTTTGCTCATAATCAGTTGTCCACCTCTTATCCTTGAGATATAGCCAGTAATAGAAATTTTAAGAAATTATTAGACTGAACTCTACGAAGGCAGGGGAATCGGTGTCTTTTTGTTGGGGTTGCTTTGATTCTCTCTTAGCATGAACAATAAAACAGAGCTTTATTCATACCAGGTGTTGGAGGGAGAGGATACTTGATGGATAAATGAATAAAGTATTCCTCCCAGGTGTATTTGCATTTAATAATAGCTGGCATTTACATAGCATTTTAAGTTTTTCAAAGAGCTTTTTAACATCATCTCACATGATACAACAACGTTCCAAGGTGAGTACCATAGGTATTATTATCCCCATTATACAAAGGTTAGGGATAAGGCTCAACTAGGATAACTAACTCGCCTTGGTCTAGGATCAGCCTACTGATAAGTACTAGAGGTAGAAAGAATCCAGGCCCAGTTATTCTCATTTCAAGTCGACTCCTCATTTCATTACAAAACTCTGCCTCTTATATAATAGGGGACTCTTGGAAATGGAAAAGTCTTCAAGGGCCAAAGCAGTGAGTTTCTAATAGTAAAGATTTAGGCAGTGTTAACAAGTCAGTAGGGAGATCTTTTGGATTTGTAACGGAAGAATATGGAACATGGATTGCCTGGTGGCCCTCATTATATATCACTAGTGGCCTACCCTATATGCATGCTTATTTTGTTTGGGAAGAGGAGTTTGAGAGAGAAGGAAATGGACTGAATTAACAAAATGTTCTTCTTTTATTCACTATAGTTCTTTTAGAAGTTGAGAGCATTACTGGTGCCTGGGGACTGAGCTAATGTCCATGTACACAACAGAACCAGGATGGAGCTGAGAGCTTATTTGAAACTACTCACCCAATCCCTCTGGACAAACAAATCCCCTGCCAGGGATGCCAAAGGTTTCCCATATCTCTGGCAACTCCAGGGGTGAAGGCTCCAAAGTAAATGTTTTATTAACTCTGGTGTCTCTGAATTTCTCTGTGTATGAATGTCTATGTATATAGGTATGTGTGCACATGGGAGAGGCACACCTAATGAACCCTACCCAAAAGCCTTTAGAAATTGAGATTTTACCTGAAAAAAGACTAGCTCATCTGACCTTTTGGAGCAGTCCTAAGAAGAAATAAAGCCAGTGAAAGGAGAGGAGCTAGTTGGGAACAAAGGGATATTAAAGATAGGGTTGGACAGAGAGGGAGGCTAAATGAGAAAATAGAGAGAAGTTGACTTCTACCTGGAATCCCACTGGGTATGTAAATGAGGTAATGAGTTTAGTTGGCATGTGTGTGTGTGTGTGTGTGTGTGTGTGTGTGTGTGTGTGTGTGTGTATGTAGGAGTTCTGGAACTTCCCTTTACAAATACAAATATCTTTTCTTTAGAGCCCAGACCTACCTATACAAAGGCATCCTGTAGGTCACTATCTCACCTGAGGTGAAATCACATTTAATCAAGGTCAAAAGTTGGTCATGAGTTTACTTAGTATAGATGCATAATCCCAGGCCACCAGGCTAGACTTGAAGCCCTAAATGAAGAAGGGAGAGAAGGAAAGAAAAGAAGGAAGGAGCAGAAAGAGATGAGGAAGAAGACAAAGAAGAGGAGACAGAAGAGGAAACAAAGTGGAGAAAAAAGGATGAACAGGATGAGAAAGAGGAGGAAGAGGAGGAAAGATAAGGAACAGGAAACAGGAAAATATCAGAACAGAGGGATGACAAGAAGAAGCAGAAATGGGGGGGGGGAATGGAAGAATGAGGAAAAAGAACAAAGAATAAAAAGGCAGAGGGGGAGAAGGAAAGATCAATGACAGACCTAGTGAAAAAAAGAACAACCAGAGATGGTAGACACCTGAGCCCTCTGAGAAGAGCTCACATATGCCTCCAGAGGCTCTACCACCAAACATGGCCATCCCCTTTCCAGTTTTGCAGATCAGCTGACTATCCCCTGGCAGCAACAATTGGCCCAGGATGGCTGTACAGTCTACCAGTCAACCCATTTAATGCCAAAAGAGCAGAGAGCCTGGAAGTCCTTATCAGGCTCTATAGGGTGTGTGGGTAGTCCACACGGGCACAGTAGATATCATTGAATAAGAGGAAAGTTCCATTTCTACAGTCCTGTTATTTATTATTATTATTTTTAATCTGTAAGATTCTTGTTCCCTGGCTAAGTATTCCCTCTGAGTTCCCAGGGTTCACCAACTGCTTTTCAACCTGGGCCCCACCAACAATAGGATGGCATTTCAGGCCCCAGAGGGCACCAGTGCCCAGGTCATATTGTCATTCCTTTGCATGATTCTATCTGTGAGTGTCATTGGTCCAGTGACTTAGCTGGATGAGCTATTTTAGCTTAAAAGGACTTCAATAGCTATGAATGATGGGGTGAAATTTTTTCAGCATGAAGCAAATGAAATTCCTGAGGTTTGGGAATGGCTTTGCTCTTTCAGGGAATTAATCCAGGGTTGATATTATTGAGTGCCCAGGGATGAATTATTGAGTTGGTACCACAGGTACCAATAATTGTAGGTATGAAACAACAGGCTATTTTAATGCTATTATCAGTACAGTACTATTTTATTGGCCTTCATGCCTCAAATTTCTAAATGAGCTACTGGAATGATTTTCCTAAAATGCAGACCTGACCATGTACTCTCCTCAATAAACCCCAAAGGCTCCCTATTACCTCAAGAATTTAATATAAAGCCCTGATCAGCATTTAAAGCCTTTTACAATCTATCCAACACCTGCCTTTCTGTCATTATTGTTCATTATTCCCCTTCAATTTATGTGAGTGCCCCATCACCTTAATGCTAGTGCCTTCCTTTTATTATTTATCTCCAATCTGTCTTGTTTATAGCTTATTTATATATTGTTTATTTGTCTGTTGTTTTTATCATTAGACTATCAGCTCCTTGTGGTAAGATTCTTTGTATCCCTACCACTCAGCTCATTGACTAGCATATAGTAATCACTTACTAAATACTTGTTGACTTGACTTATAGTCCATACTGATGAATAAAATCATAAAACTTTCAAGTATTGAAGTAGTAACAACTGACATTTCTATTGATCCAAGCAACCAATCAACCAATAAAATCAACAAGCATTTTTTATCATGTGCAAAACGCACTTTCACATTGGTCATTGTTATAAGAGCATGCATACAAAAGCAAAATCCCAGAATACAGTAATGTGAAAGATAGTATGCTTTGATTCATATCCATCTTACTCCAACAATTCTTTCACAGGAAGTGGATAAAATTTCCCATCGTGAATCTTTCAGGATTGTCCTAGATCCATAGATCATTGCATTGCTGAGAGAAGCAAAGTTTTTCACAGGTGACCATCATACAACATTGCTGTTACTGGGTACAACATTCTCCTGGTTCTGCTTATTTTGCTCTGCATCAATTCATGTCGATCTTTTTCAGATTTTTCTGAAATCATCTTGCTTATCATTTCTTATAGCACAATAGTATTCCATCACCAGCATGTGCCATAGTTTGTTCAGCCACTCCCCAATTAAGGGTCATCCCCTCAATTTCCTATTCTTTGTCATCACAGAAAGAGCTGCTATAAATATCTTTGCACAATATTTTCCTTTCCCCTTTTTAATGACCTCTTTGGGATACATACCCCAGTAGTGGTATTTACTGGATTAAAACTATGCACTGGGTACACAGTTTTATAGCCCTTTGGGCATAGTTCAAAATTGCCCTCCCTAATGGTTAGATTAGTTTACAACTCCACCAACAATGCACTAGTGTCCCAATTTGTCCACATTCCCTCCAACATTTATTACTTTCCTTTACTGTCATACTGGCCGATCTGATAGGTATGAGGGGATACCTCAGTGTTGTTTTAATTTGCATTTCTCTAATCAAATGTGATTTAGAACATTTTAATGTGATTTTATTGATAGCTTTGATTTTTTCATCTGAAAATTTATTTTTCATATCCTTTGACCATTTGTCATTTGGGAATGGCTTGTGTTCTTATAAATTTGACTTAGTTCTCTATAGTTTTGAAGAATTAGACCTTTATCAGAGAAATTTGTTATAATAATTTTCCCCTGATTTATTGTTTCCTTTCTAATCTTGGTTATTTCTATTCCACTGATGTACCATTCGATTTCTTAGCCAATATCAGACTTTTGATGGTTACTGCTATATAGTACAGTTTAAGATCTGGTACTACTAGGCCGCCTTCCTTCATTTTTTTTTCATTAATTCTCTTCATATTCTTGACCTTTTATTCTTCCAGATGAATTTTGTTATTACTTTTTCTAGTTCTATAAAAATAATTATTTGGTGGTTTAATTGGTATGGCACTGAATAAGTAAATTAATTTTGGTATAATTATAATTTTTATTATGTTAGCTCAACCTACCCATGAGCAATTAATATTTTTCTGACTTAATTTACATGAAAAGTATTTTGTAATTGTTTTCATTTAATTCCTGGTTTTGTCTTGGCAAGCAGATTCCCAGATATTTTATTTTATCTAGAATTATTTTAAATGGAATTTCTCTTATCATATCTTGCTGCTGAACTTTGTTGGTAATATATAGAAATACTGATGATTTATGTGGATTTATTTTGTATCCAACAAGCATTTTATTAAGCATTAAGTATGTGCCAGCTACTGCGTTGGGAACTGGAGATAACAGAATAGAAATGAAATAATTACTGTCCTCAAGGTACTTACATTCTTGTAAGCTCCTTGTATATTTATAAGTTTATATATGCATAGATTTAGTTATATATACATATGCACAAATATGGGGGAGGGTAGGAAGCTACCAGTGGATGAGTGGGAGTTGAGAGGATCCGTAAAGGCTTCATGTAGAAAGTGGTTCTTGAGTTTGGTTCTAAAGGAAACTGAGGATTCTAAGGGGTAGAGGTGAGGAGGGAGTTAATTTGAGGCATAGGGGACAGCCCATGCAAAATCATGGAGATGAGAGATGGAAGAGTAAGATCAGTTTGCCTGAACTATAGAATGGGTCGATATGAATAATATGTAGCAAGGTCAAGAAGGTAGTTTGGCAACCAAGTTTTGAAGGGTTTTAAATGCCATGCAGAGTTTATATTTGATTCTAGAGGCAAAGGGGAACTGATAGAGTTTGTTGAGTAGGTGACTGACTCGTGCTTTAGGAAAATAATTTTGGCAGGTGGAGAATGGATTGAAGTTAGATTATAATCTCCTTGAGGATAGGGATTATCTTTTATCTCTTTTTGCATCCCCAGAATTTAACAGTGCCAAGCACATAGTAGGTACTTAAAATGTTTGTTAATTGATTCATTGATTGAGTCGGGTGAGATTTGAAGCATGTAAAATAAGTAGATTATTAAAATAATCTAAGGTGAGTAGTGAAGGCTTTACTTAGGGTAGTGGCTCTGTGAATAGAGGGATAAGATCAGATGTGCTAGATGTAATGGAACTAGAATCTACAAGATCTGGTAAATGTTTTCATTTTGGGGATGAATTCAAGTGTAGAGTCAGGGTTGACACTTTTTGAATGTGCCTGCCTAAAACGATAGTGTTTTGCTTGGATGAAATGGAGAATCCAGAAAAAAAGTTCAGGATTGGGGAAAAATAATGAGTTCTTTTTTGGATGTGTTGAATTTTAGATACTTATGAGACATGCAGTTCAAAATGCCCAGTAGGCAGATGGTGATATGGCCCTGGAACTCAAGAGAGAGTCTATAGTACTTTAAACTTCATAAAGTACTTTTTGCTCAACAACCCTTCAAGTTAAGAGTAAGAAGGAAAAGTATAATTCTCATTTTGCAGATGGAGAAACTAAGGTCTGGAAAGGCTTAGTGACCTTGAATAAGGGCACAGAACTAATAAATATCAGAGGTAGAATTCAGAACCACAACTAGCTATGGATATCAATAATTTATCCATGAACATCTTACACTTAGAGCATTGCAATACCTCCTCAGATTAACTTTCTAAAGGAAAAAAAATGCAGTCTTCTAACTCTGAGATCTGTGCTCTTTCTTTTAAATCATGTTGTCTTCCCAACTAGATTATGACAATAACTGACTGCATGTAGAGCCTAGGTAGGCTTTTCCAGGGATTGTGCATAAGTTTTTTTTTACTTACTAATGATGTGACCTTATATAAGTCACAACCTCCTTGACCTTCAATTCCTTCATCTGTAAAATAGAGGTTTTTGAGGTTCCTTCCAGTTCTAGAGCTATGACACAATGTTCCTGGGCCATTCTCATTTTTCAATATGGAACCACATTATCAGAAGTCCTCATATGTGGGAACCCCATGAATTGAATTATATAATTAGTTACCTACAGCTTCAATTACAATTATAAATAGAGTTTGCCTGACAGCAAAATATAGTTGGTGACAATTATATCATTTTCAGAATAGTCTGGTTGATATTATCTCCTGGCCAATTCTTCCATATATGTTAGCTAATTATTGTTAATGCCATATTAATGAATTTTGTTTTTTATGACATTCACTTTCACCACAGCATCTGATCCTATAGTATCCTTCCATTTAATAGAAAAAAGAAGTTAAACAAAGCTACCCAATATTAAACTCAGTGATGAAGTATATTGCATTACAGATGCATTGTTCAAAAGACAGGAGAAAGTGCCTTGGATATAGAGTCAGATGCCCTGGCTCTGAATCTGAGCTCTTCTACTTATTATCTCTGTGACCTTGGCCAAGTCACTTAATCTTTGCAGAACTCAAATTTTCTCAACTATGGAATGGGGGATTTGGACTAGAGGACCTTTAAGGTCCCTTCCAGCTCTAAAACTTTACTCCTATGCCCTTTCTATTGAGAGGGAAGTCGTTCATTCATTCTAATACTTGTCATCTCAAACTAATATTGATCATTGTTGATACAGTGGAGAGATACAGAGCTCTGGCTGGGTCAAATCCTGCTCCTTCGACTTTCTACCTGTGTGGCCTATTTATGGAAGTTACCCAAATTCTCTGGGTCTGACGTTTCTTAATAGTATTTTAAGGGAGAGGGAAAGTGATTCCACATTTCTCAGTTCAGCTGAAGTAGTCACAGTTTTAATGTGTTTACATAGCATAGCACCCTACACATACCTCGATGAATCAAGAAGGGAATTAAAAGATTGATTGAGTAAACCAAATAGCCACACTCACACTCACACACTTTAGCTACTTAAAGAAGTAGCTAAACCTTAGGTTTTGCTTAGTTTGAGAGTGGGAAAGATCACAAGTCAGGATTTACTTATGGGAAAGATCTCTGCAAGGGGGAGAGAAAAGAATTTCTCCTTCTCCCTTCCATATAGTTTTGAAGGGGAATCAATTGGCTAGTAGGAGACACTACATCCAGTGTGGAGTAGGGAGATAGACTAGCTAGACATATACAGAAAGAGGAAGAGGGTGAGCTGAGGGAGGAAGTCGTTACAAAGAGCATAACTCCTCTTGGCAAAGAAGAAAGTCAGAATACAGTGGAGCAGACCCTGGGAATCTAGTTGACCAACTCACCTGGCTGCATCTACAATGAAAATGGATTCTGTGAAGAGAAAAAGGACTTTCAAGGTCTGCATTACCAGTAGCTGTGAGTTGCTTTGTTTATACTTTTGTCTTATGAACATTCCTCACGATCATCGTTGTTTAAGATTGAGCACACTTTTCCAGTGGATGTTATATGTATTTGCCAGCAAATACACCTACCCGAGTGACCCTGAACAAGAACATTTAATATTGTTTGCCTCAGTTTCCTCATCTGTAAAATTAACTGGAGATGGAAATGGCAAACCATTCAAGTATCTTTACCAAGAAAATCCCAAATGAAGTTGGGAAGAGTCAAACATGATTGAAATGCTTGAATAACAGCACCACCACTACCCTAGGTTTTTGGAGTGAATGTTTTATAGTTACTATTCTTACTACACAATCTGACTAAATATTTTTGCTAAGAGATAAATGAATATATTGCCTTGTTGTTAATGAGAAATACAGTGGTGGAGCCATAGTGTTAGGAATACTGACCAAAAACCCTAGAACTTGAGGTAGCACTTACCTTCTAGGAACTCTATCCATGAGTATAGTTCAAGTTGGGGGAAGAACCCAGAGATACCATATGTAAAATGACTATGTTAGCCTACATGATCCAGAAGACCTCTTATAATATGCAATGCTATGATTGGCATTTGTCTTTGTCTTCTTTTACATTATTAATATCATTTTGTAGATCATTCTCCTGCCCCTGTTTTCTTCACTCTGAAATGTTCATATACATTCCCAGGCCTCTCTGAATTCCTCATGTTTATCATTCCCTTTGGTTTAATAATATTTCAATAAAGTCATAGATCATAACTTGTCTGTAATGGCAATGGTGGCACCCACTTCATTTCCAATTGTTTTTGCTAAAAAAAAGTAAGGCAAAAAACTATTTTGGAATGTTGAACTTCTTGGGGTATATTTTTTGGGATCACCTCATCATGTGAACAGTTAATTATTTTTTTTACAAGATTCCAAATTGATTAATTCACATTTCTTTCATTGGTGTATTTGTGCATGTCTATTCCCAGACTCTGATATTGATTATTTTTTTTTTACTTTTATCACCTCTGTCAAATTGATAATTATGAGGTGATAACTTTAAGATTTGTTTTAATTCGATCTTCCCTCATTATTAGAGATTTTAGTGGTTAGTAATAACTTACATTTCTTCTGTTGAATCAATTAGTCAATTTCCGTATTAAATGCCTACTATGTGCCAGACACTGTGCTAAACACTGGAAACATTATATACTCTGACTTTATCTATTAGAGACTAGATCCACATTTTATAAATTTGTGTTAATTCTACTGATAAATAAAATACTTAGTGAGATCCTATCATGTGCCAGGTCCTGCTTTAAGCATTGGAGATATAAATACAAGCAAGCAAAATGGTTCTTGCCCTAAAGAAGTTCATATGGGAGAAGACGTTGCATAAAAGAGAGCCAGCCAAAAGAGTGGGTGAGGGGATCAGATTAAGGTGTGGATATGGCTGCAAAATGTCTTGGGGGCTTGGTTTTGGGCAAGATAAAATGAAAGCTCACCTAACAGAGCTGCTGTATCCAGGAGATGTCAGACTTTTATCACAGATGCTTGATGGAAATATTTTCCCCCATTTCTAAGCTTCTCTTTTTTGTCTGTTGACATCATTTTTATTTGGCAAAAGCTCTTAAATTTTATTTAATCAACATTGCCTCTTACATCTTTTGTAATTTCTTCTATCCCTTGTCTGGTTATGAATCTCCCTCCCCCACCTCCATCCCCAATAGCTGTGAAAGGTACCTCCTGCCATTTTCCTCTAATTATTTTTATGATATGCCCTTTCTTATTTGGATCACTTATCCATTTGGAGCTTATTGTAGTATGTGCTTGTGCTGGCTAATTAGGCAAAGAAATTTCAACTCAAAATCTCAGTTGGGCCCTATCCTGGGGTCATTTTTGGCTAGTGGGCTACATGTTCATTCGTTCATTCAACAAGCATTCATTATATACCTACTGTGTCTAAGGTATCGTGTTAAGTACTGGTGGTACAAAGATATAGCTGAACTAGGAATGAATGAAGGAAACAAGCATTTATTTAGTACCTACTATATGCCAGGCAGTGTGCTGAGCACTTTACAAAGATGATCTCATTTGTTCCTCATAACAAAACCCTAAGACGTAAGTGCTATTATTATTCCCATTTTAAAAAGATCCTTAATTTCTGTCTTAGAATCAATACTAAATATCAACTCCATGGCAGAAGAGAGGTAAGGTTTGACAGCTGGAGTTAAGGGACTTCCCCGGGTCATAATTCTAGGAAGTTTTTGAAGCCAGATTTTAAACCAGGACCTCTCGATTCCAGGTCTGGTAGTCTATACATTGTGCTACCTAGCTGCCCCTTATTATTCCAATTTTACAGTTGATAAAATTGAGGCAGACAGTGGCTAAGTGACTTGCCTAGGTTGATACAGCTAGTAAGTGTATGAGAATGGAAATGAAGTTTTCTATCCATTCTATCTGTCTCATTCACTAGCACCCAGGCCTTGCTCTTGAGCATTTTAACCATTTCATGAAGGGACAGAACCAGTATATATAATATATACATATATTATATACATAACATAATATATATATACAAATAACTTTAATGGAGGTGAGTGTAGGGAGGGAGAGAAAGAGACAGAGAGAGACAGAGAGAGAGCAAGGAAAATACATGAATGTTGCATTTATTAAACATGTACTATGTGCAAAGGACTGTGCTAAGTATTGGTGATGTAAACGATAAAGTGGTGGTGCAGCAGCAAACAGGTGACTGTCCTTTTTATTTAATGTCATTTTCACTGAGAATAATATCAGTTTCTGATATTGAAACATTTGACAGTGCCAAGGAGTTTGGTGACAAGTCTTTTTCTTTCTTTCTTTTTTTTTTTATTAGCTACAGCTGTAACATCTACAGAACCAGTTGCCAGGCTACGTCTTCATCGGGGTTGCTTCCCAAGACGATGGCTGTTTTAATGCTGTTCCCAAGTCTTGGGGGTTCAGGGTCTTGGGCTGTCTCCTCCGGAGTATAAGGGGAGATCATGGTCAAGGTGGTGGTGGTTGTGGTAGTGATTTGACTTAACTGTCACATGCACCTTCTGTCTCTCAGGTTTTCTTGCTATTTTTGGAAAGATTATTGTCTTCTGAGGGACAGAACAGACAAGGCTTCATGAAGGAAGCAGTTACTTGAATTGGACCTTGAAGGAAGGTCAAAAGACAGAGCTCAGGAAAAACTTGGGAGGAGGTAGAAACTAAGACTAGATAAAAGACTCTGTAGACTTTAAAATTCTATTCAGATGTTGTTGTTATTATTGTTTCACATATAAATATTCATTCAACCAGATTATTTGCCATTACGTAGCACTCTGAGCTTAGCATTTGAACATGGGCTTACTGAATTCAGTCAAACTTGTATATGTGGAAGCTGCAAGAGAACAATTTAGGCTTGACATGGGGGGAAAATTCCCTAAAAATTAGAGTTGTCCATTAGTGGGATAAACTGCCATAGGAAGTAGGCTATGCCTACTCACTGGAGGTCTTTAAGCAGAGGCTAGATGACCATTGATTTTTTGGTAGAGATTCCTTATGAATATAGGTTGCACTAGATGGCCACTTAAGTCCCCTTCCAACTCTAAAATTCAGTGATTTTGTGGGTATGTCGACATAGCTTGACTCTGATAATGGTCTTGGAATTGACCTTGTAACAGACAGGTTCAGATGCAACTAGGTTGCTCAGTGGATAGAGAGTCAGGCCTTGGAACAGAGTCTGTATTGATTTTAAGATAGAAGATAAGGGGATACATAGATAGATAGATAGATAGATAGATAGATAGATAGATAGATAGATAAAGAGAGAGCGCAAGAAAGAGAGACAGACAGACAGAGACAGAGAGAGACAGAGACAGAGAGTCAGAGAAGCATTCATTGCCTTTGCTGTGATAACCTATAAATCTGCTTGTGAGGTTGGCTCTGCAAGTTAAAGAAGACCCAGATAGGGGATAAGGATAGGAACTAGTCCTTTGATTTCATTGGTATAGGGAAATCTCAGCTGATGAAACTCCCTCTGCAGATTGTCACCTCCTCTGCAAACCACTCCAGTATCCTTGCCAAGAAAACTCCAAATAGAGTCATGAAGAGTCAGACATGACTAAAAATGACTAAACAACAACAATTGCAATTTATGGTCAAAATGAATTGCTTAGAATATTGAGAAATTAAGGGACTTGTCAAGAGTCTCCCAACCAGTGTATCTCAGAGGCAGTCTTAAAGGCAGGTATCTCTGATTCCAAGGCTGGCTTTCCATGCTATCTTCACCAGGTAGCCAGACTGAATGTAAAATGGTGTGCGAAAGTACAATGAATTTGTCAGAGAACATGAAGATGAATCCTGACTCTGTTTGCTTAGCATTTGTGTGACTGGGAAAATGTGGCTCTACATTTCCTCAAGCCTTCTTCTGGTACTAAATCCAATGATCCTAGGAGTCCTCTCACCATCAGCCAAAGCTAGAGAACATATTGCTCCTCCTGGGGAAATATTGTTGACCCCGAAAGCCATTTGGATCCCCAAATATATAAAGGCCTTTGAACCTCTGTCGAGGGAGGAATGACTTGACATTTTAGCCTACAGGGTCAATGAGCAAAGGTTTTGGTTGAACTAGAAATGTGATCATAGTAATGTTTTCTACTAGGTTCAGTAAACATGTTGGGAAACCACTTTATCACAACTCCATCCTGGAGAAATCCATAGTGATTTTTAAAATATATATACATTTGGTCATGGTTTAGATGCTCCTCCCCACCCCACCCCAAAATTCATTCATTGAAAATTAAATCAAATAAAAAATAAATTTCTTTTTGGAGGGAGGTGGGAGAACACACATGAAATTTTGGAGTCTCAAGTGCTAATTCTTTTGCGCAGGACACTTTTCTTTTCTGTAATGAATCATCGTAACGCTTAAATTAAACACAGTAAAAGAATGGTTAATGTCATAACACGCTGACAATTTAACCTGGCCAATATTTTTATTGCCTTGTACAATAAACCTAACAGAGCACAACTTGCTTTTGACTGGTGGAAAATCGGTTATGAACCGCCAGGGAACGGCCAATTTTTCAAATGCAGCCATTCAGTCACACTATAGCCACTAATACTTTTTTTTTTCCTGTACACTATTGCTGTTATAATCTTTTGAGGATATTTTATAACGGCAATAACCTCCTCGAAATCAGTCTTTACTGCAGTTAATGACTGGACAGCTGGAGCAGTAACTAGCCTTGGCTTTGCCTTCCGTCATTAGCTAACAAACCAGTTGTTATCTGCAGGTAACAACCAATTTCTTATGGAATTTTCTTGATGAAAGTGTCTCACTGGATAAAAGTTTTTTCTCTAGCATCCTTCCTCATCAAGGTTTGACTGAGATGTGAAAAACTGGATAGGGTCTAAATGACTAAGAACTGAGCTATGGTAGGCAGAAGGGATGGATGGTGGCAGATGAATGTGGCTGACTCATCCCAAGAGATCATTCATTTCTACCCACATTATGTAGTTCTGTTCATGAAGGCAGCCACGGCCAGTCTGGGTTCTCCAGTGCTATCTTCCAAGCATGACAAGGAAGAGACAGAGATCTGTTTCCCCTGCTCAGGCCAGAAGGTTATTATAGCTGAGTAGTCCAAATGGGGAAGCTAAGGCCTTCATAGAAGACTGCCATGACTTCAGGGAAGAGTAGAGAAAATAGAAGGCCAGGCATGGAAAGCAGAGGGAAATCTGCCTAATTGATAAAGTGATCTGTATCTTATAAATCGCTGAATTTAGATTTATACATTTACATTTCATGTGTGTTTCATTTTTGATCACCCTCATAAAATGGGAGCATTTTAAACTTGTGATTTAAAGTTATGAAATGTTAATCTATTTTACAATGAACATATATTTTAAGTACAGGATTAGCAAATCTGGACTCCAGTGCTGATGCAAGATGTGTAAAAGCAAAGAATCGTTGCCATGATTAAATATTAACAGCTAGCCAGAGTAAAATATACAAAGGGAATTATTATAGAAAATGTTAAGATATGGGAAACCATGCCGAGTACTGCCCTCGACCTGTTAGCAGGATGCAGAATGATTTATCCCCTACTCTCTCCAATCCTTTTCTCTGCCTTGCAATGATGGGAAGGGGTGGAGGGAAATCAACTGTTGAAAGAACTTTCCTTTTTCATTTATAATTTTGTTTTTAATACTCCTGGTACTTAGTATTATGAAAAGTGGATTGGGAGCTGCAACATTAGAGTAATGAGAAGGCACTACAAAGTGATCACCTGTCTGCAACAGCAGTTTGAGATTCTGCAAATTTATTAGTGTTTACTGTACAAGGCTAAGATTTGATTCCTAAAATCATAGTGTTGATTGCAGTAACTTTACATATGCGTCTTTTACAAGCAGGGTAAAACAAAAAATTAATTTAAAAAAAGTGAAATAAGATTTCCCAGCCTGGAGAGAAGACCAATTAAAATCACTTCAAATTTTTAAATGAGTTTTAATTTGAGAGACTGGAGCTCTTTCAAGAATATGGGTTTTGCTAAGTATTTGAAATCATTGTATATTGTGCATACCCACAGCCCAAGTTGCTTGTAAATTAACGAACATATAAAATGTACAGCAATGTATTCATTTAAAATTATCTGTGGGGCTATTCTCCCTTTGGTGTCAGGGCCCAGTTCCTTTGAATGCTAATGGTTGCTTTATTGGAGTTTGGAGGCCAGATTAGCCCCCCTGGAATGGGATCAGCCTACCTGACTGAAAATTCCAAAATTTAAACATCTCCAATGATTTCAAGTGATTCAGTAAGTTTAAATCATTTCAAACTTCACAAACCCAACCCTTTAACCTTTTTTGAATGGCAGAAAAGTGTAAAGCATCCTTAACATTTCTGATCATTCCACACTGTGCTGGCCCCATAAAGCTTGTCTTTTCCAAATTTAAGCACTTAAAAATTTGAAGTGCTCCAATAAATTTAAATTGGCATATGCTATGCATATCAATGGGAAATTATTAGAACATTAGTGCCTGGAAACGGTGACTGAGGGCATGCAAACCAGTTCATACATTGCTATGGGATTGATTTTTAACGACTTTTTATTGATTATGTGCTTTTTAAGCTTGATACCCTTAGGTAGCCTCATACATGTAGCTCATAGAATCTTGACCTATTCACTTTTCAAAGCTCTCTGTCTTTTTCTTTCTTCTCTTTCTTAAAAAGCCTGGGAGTGACTCTAAAGTTAGTCATTACATGTTCTAACTTAAATAATATTTTTCCAGGAACCTGAAGTGAACTGGCCTTCCTTTAGAACCTCTAGGGCTAGCCATCTTGCTTTTAGGATGATGTGCTAAGTCGATCAGTGGATAGAGAACCAGGCCTAGAGATAGGAGGTTCTGGCTTCAGAAACATTCTAGCTGTGTGAGCCTGGGCAAGTCACTTAACCCCCATTGTCTAGCCCTTTCTATTCTTTTGCCTTGGAACTAGTACATGGTATTAAAACTAAGATGGGAAATAAGGGGGTTAAAAAAAGGATGATGCCAGATGATTCTGTGACTAGAAATCATATGCCTACATTGCCTGAAAAATAGGAATTTGGGGATTTTAAATGTGATCTTCCCTTGGTTGAGTACAATGGGATTTGTTTTACAAAAATCAGAGCCCAAGATAAAGGATAAGATAGGGGAGAGATGTTAGGGAGGGGACAGAAAAGAATAGAGGAAGAATTGGCAGCAATCTTCAACCATTTCAAAAAAAGGATACTATCTTTGGGGTGTTAAATTATGACTCTACTAACTATTGATTTTCCCCCTTTACTCATGAATAATTTTAATGTATCATCTTCAACAGAACACCTGAAAAGTCCTTCCTTCATTCCTTTGTTTGTTCATTTCTTCCCTTCTTTCCTTCCTCCCTCTCTCCCTTGTCTCCATTTCTTTGACTTCCCTTTCTCTATCCTTTCCTCCTTTCTTCCCTCTCTCCCTGCCTTCCTCTTTCCCTCTTTCCTTCCTTCCTTCCTTTTTCTTTCTTAAGCATTTATTAAACATCTACCATGTACGGCAACTGTTCTGGGTGCTGAGACACAAAATTGAGACCAAGCATGGTCCTTGACTTCATTGAGATCCCAGTCTATTGAGTAGTGTAACCCATAAACATATAATTACAATACACAACAATATATAAGGAGTACATTGGAGAAATTAAAAACAAAATGCATATGTGAAAAGTAGGGAAAGGAATACTAGAAAAAATTTTGAGGCCCCTCAAAATCCTGTAATTCTGTGATATTTTAGATCATAACTGATGAGTGAATCAGAAAATGGAAAATATGACAGTCAAGTTTAAATTAGGTACCATTAGTAAAGTCCTCCTCTCCAGAAAGGGAACTATTTGAGCTTGAGAGAATAGGCTTCTAAAAGGGCCTGGAAGGGACCATAGAGATTATCTAGTACAAAGTCATAATTTTACAGATGAGAAAACCAGAAACCAAAGAAATGAAATGACTTTCCCAGGGCTTCTTGGTAGTAAGGAGCAGAGAGAGTGGAGATCCTTTATAGAAAATTACTTTTGTATAGATTCCTCTGATTGCTGTAAGGCTTGTACACAGATAACTATCATATATAAGGCAGAGTATGAAAAGTGCATGGGAGAGCCAGTAACTACTATGAAACCTCAGTGGATGGAAAAATGATTTCCTGATGGAGATGTGCTGGGC
Organism: Monodelphis domestica; assembly: GCF_027887165.1. Classification (NCBI taxonomy): domain Eukaryota; kingdom Metazoa; phylum Chordata; class Mammalia; order Didelphimorphia; family Didelphidae; genus Monodelphis; species Monodelphis domestica. Next base: position 438,521,529 of record NC_077227.1, on the reverse strand, counting down.
TAGGGATTCATATCAAAGAATGCTGCAGCACATTTAGCCATTGGCTATATATACAGAATTCCAACATAACCACTTCCAATAATAGAAATAGAATTGGGGTTCCTCCCTCTCTTCCCTCACTTTTTCTTTTTGCTATACATGATACCAAAATAATCATTGGGACTTATGCTTTCCTCTAAAATGATAATTTATGTCAGCCTATTGTAGACATAGTCCAAGACTGTTGTTTCTTTTTGCAAGCAATGCCTTGAAACAGTTAACTAAAATAAAGAATATTATCAATATTGTATCAGTCACAGATGAGAAACTACATATCAGGATCAGTGTAATTCATTCATTGGTTTATGGACACTGAGTCCTCCAGGGAGTGTCACAAATCCACTTGATGTCCCTGAGTGTTAGATTTAGCATTTGGATCTTTGATTTAGCTGAAAGATGTGTGTAAAAACTCTTGCAGGCAGACAACTCCCTACAGGCGATCCATCTATGTTGGCTTTTACGTAACAGTTATTCCAATCAAGTGTCAGCAGTAACTTAAGCTCACTAACTTGTCTCCAAATTCGCTTTTTTCAAAGGCTAGAATGTACATGACTAGTAGCTGGGATGCAGAATATCCCCTTGGGAGAAACTGGGACCTTTTTTCTGTTCTTTTAAAGCTCTGAAGTTGCCACCTGAAGAGCCTCTATTTTAGAAACAGTCAAGGTGAAGAGTTTGGGTTTTCAGCTCTTCTATTCTAGGCATGATTTACTGCCCTCTCTAAAACCAGAAGCAGTCAGAAAAAGTGTAACAGATGTCTTTCACAGCAGCTCTCCTTCAATTCTGTACTCCCTTTAGAGTCTTTGTTAAGGTTTGGGAAGGACTTTCTCCAATCAGCTCATCCTGGTGGCAGGGACAGTTTTTAATCTTTGGGTAGGGATGGCTGAACAGTGTCAATGTTCTAGGATTTCCATTGTGTCTGTCAACAAAGACAACATAAGCCAGATTCCCTGTGTCTATGGTGAATTCCTTACCACCGGTTATAGGTTCTGAATCAGAGCAAGGATTGAGTCTCACCTCTCCTAGTATCCCTTAAAGTCCATTGTAACCCTGGGAACCAAGGATACACCCAGTAAATGTTTACTAAATGAATATGAGTCAGGATGCAAAGTAGGAGAAAAAAAGAAAGTTGCATGGTTTAACTTGGTTCCTGATGGCAAGGGGGAAAGATGTGGAATTATTTATCTCCCTAGTTGTAGAAATGAGAAAGTTGGGATGCTGACTCCAGACATGGGGATTCGGTCCTGTCCTCTAGAGGAGAGTGGTATTGCTCCCTCTTAAAACTAGGCCTACTATTATTGTTTACAGGCAGTGAGATCTATTCTGAAAATTTCCTAGGAAAAGGTTTTGACACATTTTTTGAAAAAGAATTTTTGAAAGGTTTAGACAAATCAATGAATGACATGTATAATATTCTATTAAGGATCATTCAGCTGTTTTGGGATGTCCTCCACCTGAGGGTTGATATCAATCAAGGAGGATGACTACAGTTTCTCACCCATCCCCTAATGTGCCCAAAGTGGATAAAATACTGGCTAGCCGGACTGCAGAACTCCTTCAGGATGGGGATTCTGATTATTCACATGTCCCCAGGGAGATTACTCACTGAAAGTAACATTATCTTCACAGGTTTTCTTTTTTGTCTTTGGAAAGAAAAAGTATTGCTAATCAAGGAGGTACCATGAGTATAGTAGATTAAGCAGTTCAGAGGACTTTGATTCTAATCCTCCTTCTGACATTTAGTATATATGTAACATCAACAAAGTGTTGACAGTTAGATGGCTTAATAGCTATAGCTCCAGTCCTGAAATCAAGAAGATTCAAGTTCAGATCTGGCCTCAGACATTTATTAGCTGTGTGACCCTGAGCAAGTCTTTTAATTTTGTTGCCTCAGATTCCTTATCTGTCAAATAAGCCAGAGAAGGAAATGGAAAACCACTCTGCCAAAAAAAACCCAAAACAAAACCAAACCCAATGAGGTCACAAAGACTTAGACACAACTGTAATGATTAAACAACAATAACTATCAGACATCCAGGTTCTTGGTTTGGAAAATGTGAGGGAAATTGGACAATATGGCTGCCAAGGTGATTTCTAATTTCTAATTTTCTAATTTCTAATTTAGAAATTTCTAATTTCTAAAATTCTAAATCTATGATCCTCTCTCCAGTAACTTAGAAATATGGTGTAAACCTTCAAGTACTTAGAATGTGTGACTTCTAGAATGTTTTCCATGCCCAAGTCTCTGTGCTATTCACTGAGGACCAAAAGACAGCTTCTGTCCTAATGGTGCTTATGAGTCTAGTCAGAAGGACAAACTTCACACCAGGAAAGAGCCATCAGTGTTTGTGCATGCTCAGTGTATGTGTGCTCAGTGTCAGTGCAGTCAAACACATGAGAATTCAGGAAGAGTTCATAGAATCACAGAATTTTAAAGTCAGAACCCCCAACTGAAAGACAATTTCCCCTAAATGTTCTCTCTCTCTCTCGGGAGGCAGAACTTACTACCTTCCAAGACAGTTCACTCTATTTTGGAATAGCTCTAACCATTAATTTTTCCTTATATCTAGCATAATTGTCACTTTACACCTTATATCCATTGAATCTAGTTCTGTCTTCTACAACCAGGCAACAAAAGTCTAATCCCCTTTTCAGGTGATTTACTATGTCCCTAATAAATGTTCTCTCCCTCAAGTTTAATATCCAATGTCTGTGACCAATTCTCATATGACTAGGACTTGAGGCCCTTTCCCAACCTGGTTACCCAGCTCTGGATGCTTTTTAGCCTTCTAATGTTTTTCCCAAAATTTGGTAAGTAGAACTGAGCATAATATACAAAAGGTGGTCAAGACCAGTTAAGTCAGTGTATCACTTCATTATTCCTGGAAGTCATGCCCTTCTCAATGCAATCCAAGATTAAATTAGCTTTCTTTCTGCCATATCATAGGATTAATTCATTTTGAGATTATAGTCTACTAACCTTCCTCCTTCCTCTGCCCCAATCTTATTTAGATGAATTGCTGCTTCCACCATCTTGTGCTTATGAAGTTAATTGTTTTAAAATCCAAATCTAAGACTTTACATCTATCTCTATTAAATTTTATCTCATTTGATTTGCCTAATGTTATAGCCTATCAAAATATATTTTAATGCTAACTTTGTTATCTATTATTACCCATCCCTCTGAGTTTTGTGTCATTTGAAACTTTAATAAGCACGCTGTCCACTCCTCTGTCCAACTCATTGAGAACAGATTAAACAGTATGGAGCCAAGTGTTGATTAGTTGTTAATTCCACAGGAGATCTCTTTCCAATTTGACATCAAATCATGATGTCAATTGCTATTCTTTGGATCCATCGTTACAACCAGATCCAAACTCCACCTAATTGTCTATCATTTAGCCCACACCTCTCCTCCATATAAAAATAGCATAATGGACTATAGCAACAGCTTTGCTAAAACCAAGTTTAATCCTATGTATAGCATCCCTTAATCTACTAGTTTAGTAACCTTGTCAAAAAGGGAATTAAATTGAGTTTTCTGTGACTTGTTTTTCATGAAGCCATATTTTGTGATCTTTACTTCTTTTTCTACAGTAACTATACTTTTAGTAACATATCCTAATATTTAAACCTGGTGAAGAATGAAACACTGAAGGAAGACTTTAAGCCAATATTATTTGTGTACATTGACTCAAAATTTTTAAACAAATCCTACCAGACTATAGTAATTTAACCAAAAAAATCATTCATTATGACTAAGTAGAATTTATGCCAGGGATGCAATATTAGGAAAACAATCAAACTGATTAATCATATTAAAAACCAAGACAGTCAAAACCACATGATCTTCTAAAAAATTCTGAAAAAATACAGTACTCTTTTTGTGTGTTTTTATATGTGCTAAATATCCTATAAAGTGTTAGAGGGTATTTTGTGCAATATCATAAAAAGCAACTGTCTAAATCAAAAGCATGCATCATATGCAATGGGGATACACTAAAATTTCCCCAATAAACATGAGAGTGAAACAAGAATGCCTTCTCTCCCCACTATTATTTGATAAAGTTCTAAAAATGGTAGGAAAAGCAGTGAGACAAGAGAAAGAAATTAATGATGTAAAGACAGGCAAAGTGGCATTAAAGCTTTCTCTGCTGATAATATGATGACATATTTGGAAAATACTAGTAAATCAGCAAATATACTAATTGAGCCTATAGCTTCATCAAAGGTAAAAGCTAAAAAAATAAACTCTTAAAAATCAACATTGCTTCTTTGTAACAATAACAAAACCTAAGAAACAATAATAGAAAGGGAAATCCCATTTTAAAATTTTTATAAAATGCATAAAATATCTGGGGAATAACTTACCAAAACACACAAAAGGCTTGTATAAATTCACATACAAATACTCCTTAAAGAAATCAAGAACAACTTAAATAGCTGGAGGAATATTTAGTGCTCATGGCTAGGCCATGCCAATATTGAAAAAAAAAAAATACAATACTAATAAAGTTAATTTACACTTTTAATGCTATACCAATCAAATTACCTAGGGGATACTTTATAGAATTTGGTTAAAAAAACAATAATATTCATTTGGAAAAACAAAAGATCTGGAATATCAGGGGAAATTATGACGAAAAATAGGGATGAAGGGAGAATAGCATTTCTAGACATTAAACTATTTTATAAAGCAACAGTCATCAAAAACATCTGTTACTGGTTAAAAAATAAAGAATTAGATCAATGGTCTGGAGAAGGAAATGGCAAACCCCTCCAGTGTCTTTGCCAAGAAAACCCCAAATGGGGTCATGAAGAGTCAGACACAACTGAAAACAACTGAACAACAAAAGGACCAATGGAACAGATTAGACAATGGAGAACCAGAAACAATGAAACTCAATAACCCAGTATTTGATAAAGTGGAAAACATAAATTACCTAGTGAAAAAAAACACCTTATTTTATTTTTTTACATTGCTAGGAAAACTGGAAAGCAGTCTGGCAGAAGTTAGGCTTAAATTTTATACCATATTTTATATTACATCCTAAATGGATATGTAACCTTGTTATTAAAGATCATTCATTTAAAAAAAATTGGAGAGAAGAGCTCACAGCTCTGGTTAAGAGATATTTTATTAATCAAACAAGAGACAGAGGCAATGATAAAAGATAAAATAGGTGACTGATTATAAGAAACTTAAAAACTTCTGAACAGACAATATTAATGCACTGAGGATAAGCTGAATGGGATAGTAGGATAGGTTGAATGGAGAAAAAATCTTTGTATCAAATTTCTCAAATAAACATTTGATATTCAAGATATTATATATGTATGTTTACATACATATGCATACAAGTGTGTTTATCTCTCTATATGTATGTATATATAAACCATTACCCAAAAGATAGTCAAAGGCTATAAATAAACAGTTCTCAAAAGATTTGCAAATTATTCACACATGAAAGAATGTTCCAACTCACTAAAAATAAGAGAAATGCACTTTTACCTCACACACTGCAAATTAGCAAAGATTACAAAAAAACTACAATAGTCAATGCTAGAAGGGTAATAAAATGATAAGCATATTAATATATTGTTGATGGAGTTGCAATATGGTACAACCATTTTGGAAAACAATTTGGAATTATGCAAGTAAAGTGACTAAAATACTTATACCCTTTGAACCAGAAACTCCATCACAGGATTTATACCTTAAAGAAATCATCAATAAGAAGAAAGTCCTCATATGCTCCAAAATATTTATAGATGTACTATTTGTGATAGCAAAGAATTGGAAATGAAGTAAATGTCTATCCATGGGGGCAGGACTACACAAATTCTGGTTCATGAATGCAATGGAATATTACTGTGTTACAAGAAATTATGCACCTCGTGAACACAGAAAAGCATGAAATGATCTATATGAACTGATGCAGAGTAAACAGAGGCAAGAAAACAACATAAATATTAACTACAGCAACACAACTGGAAAGAACACATCCATAAATTGTAAAAAAAAAAAAAGAATGTCTAAAGATCAAGCAGGATTAGAATAAACATATGTAAGAGTATGCCCCCAATTTACCTCTTCATAGAGATGGATGCACCATAAATTTTAGACATTTGCATATGTGTTTGGACTTGTTCAATGTATAAATCAGTCATGCTGACTTTTTGCCTCTTCAGAAAAAAATTACTATTTATTGTATAGGATCACTTTCTGGGAGGGTGAGTGATTCTGGGGATAACCATGATTGGGTTAAACAAAAACAAAGAACAATAATTAGAACTAATTTAAAATAGTATTTTCTAGAATTTTTTTCAAGAAACAAAATCTGCTTATTTAATTAATTAATTAATTCTTAATTCTTACTGAATAGCTTAATTCCATTCTCTTCCCTTCTTATTGGAAAACCATTATCTCAGGGACCTTGACCCCTTGATATCTTTTCTGTACAACAGGTAAAACCATGAACCCCTCATGTTCTATTACTACTTATATTTGAGCACTCTCCTATTCCTCAATACACTTCCAAGGTCAATGGTACTGGCTTCATGATCATATTCACCAGTTCTTTCAGTACATAAGGATCTTCTGCATCTGGGCTAGGTGATTTGGATCTATCAAGAGCAACTTAGTACTTATTTACTATTTCCTGACTTCTCTTGGAATAACAACTCCCTATTTAGCCATATTTGTTTTGTAGTTTCTTATTCCAAAATAATTCTCTTTTAAGCAGAAAAAAACAAAGTTAAGAATTTGAGTAGCCATGTTTTCTCTCCATCCTTAGTTCTCATCATCTCATCCTTCCAGATCAGAAGTTGTATCCCTTCTTTGATCCTTCCTTTTCACCACATAGAGTTAAAAGGAAAAAAAAAGAGGCTTTTTGTTGTCCCTAACTTTCACCACATCAACTCATTCTGAGCTCTGGCACTAGGGATATGGTTCTTATGTGACCATGCCACTTTTGTATTCATTCCCTAATACTTTAACCTTGCTTAAAACCCAAGTTGGTAACTGAATTGCCTGTGCATCTACATCAACCTTTTTAATCAATTTCCTTATTTTCTTACATATTAGAATTGTTTCTCCTTGTGTCTTCAGAATCTTGTTCTTAAAAGTTTCCCATCCCTCCTGGGCATTGACTTTGAAGAACTTTAATCTGTGAGATCCTACCCAGCTTTCCACTGAACTCTCTTCCAGAATTAATGGTGGATATTATAGGATGAAGCAGCCCAAGAAAATTTCACAAAGAAGATGGAACTTCATCTGAACCTCTAATGGTGTGGATTTTGGATATGCTAAAAGGTGTGGGGAAGTAATTCCAGGGAGTAAGAATGACATAAGTCTAGATATCAAGAAGAGGAAATGCAGGATGCTTTTGGGAATAGGGAGAAAGCCAGTTGGGCTATGTGAGGAGGCTTATTTAGGGCAATAGTAGAAGAAGGGACTGGAAATATAGGTTATTCATTTACTTTGTAGACTAGTCAAACTGTCCTTCTTGCTTCTCCTCATACACAACCCTCTATCTCCCATTTCTATTCCTTTCTGTCTCCCATGACTGTAATGGACTTCCTTGGAATCCCAGTTTTCTTCAAAACTCAGCTCAGGTTCCCACTGTCCTAGGCACTAGAGGTAAGAAAGATAAAAGTAAACTAATATCTACCCTAATGGGGTCTACCTTTTTTTCAGGGGAGCTAGCATATGTGTACATAAACATAGCAAAGTTTAGAGGATCTAGGTCACTCACATTCACTTGTTAGTCACTCCTCAGTCTACAGTTTGCCTCATTTCCATTTTTAATCTTATTATCTCAGGCACTAAGAGAAGTCAGGAGTTTATTTGTATATTCTCTCATTAATGACTAAAATTCTAACTTGCCTCTTAGTTACCTAAGAAAGAGAAGACCTTATTTAAATTATATGTTATATATAAATGAATACAAAATGATGAATAAATTCATAAAAATATCCTAAGACTTCAAGGTCGCTACCAGTTTATCAAAACTTAAAAACTTAAAAAAATTTAATATAATACATAAATCTCCTTTCTCCAAAGTAGTTAGCCATCTCTCTCTCTATATATAATATATATATTAGACACCTTAAAGTCCTAGGATTAAATATTGAAGTTATAGAATATAAATATGCAATTTATTAACAATGAAATCTATAATAAAACAAAGAAATAATTATTTGCAATATTTTAACTGTGAAAATGATCACAACTAGAATCATCTCCAACTGTCATTATAAGAATAGATGACTTCCCTTTACTTCTGAGAACACAATTTTACACCATTTGGTTCCTTCAGGATAACAAATAAAATCTCTTTGTAAGAATTTTCTTTACAAGATGAAGGTTAAAGCAGTCCCATCAAGAAAAAAGACTTCTCTATCCTCTTCCTCTTTGTCTTCTCCAGTTTCTCTCTGGTCATGACAGGAAAACAGTATCTTGATCTTCTCTCAAATCATTGCTCTTAACAGTCTTTCTAAACTATCAATTAAAATCACCATTTCTACAACCTCACATTTTTCTCTTAAAGAAGAAGTAACAGTATCTGTAGTCTGGAGCAGAATATTTTTTAAGTAGGACTTTTTTAAGGAGGAAAGAAAATGATAATTAAAAAGACTTCATATTTCTACATGTTGCATACATTTCTTTTTTTAATGTTAATTTTATTTTATTGATTAATTTGTTCCATACATTTCTACATGAAGTAGAAATGTCTTTCCTGATGTACCACCCTATGCTAGTACTATTCCCCACCCCTAAATTACTTTCTATTTCTTGGTATATTTTCATTGATTATCTATCTATCTATCTATCTATCTATCTATCTATCTATCTATCTAGCTATCTATCTATATGTATGTATGTATGTATGTATATACATACATGTTATTTCTCTTGATAGAATGTTAGTTTTTTGAGGGCAATTGTTATTTAATTTTTGTTTTTTCTCTCCTAGTGCCTAATACAATGTCCGGCACAGAATATAGATATACAAAAACTGCATGTTGGTTGATATATTTTTTTGGAAGGCTAATCTGGTACTCCTATAGTTCATGCAAATTTTATTAAATGTCTACTCAGTGCCCATCTCTGCCTGTAAAAGAGTTAGGTGGTTATTTGTGAGCAAGAGAAAGGAGGAAACCTGATTTATAACCAGAATCTCCTTCTTTTGCCCATGGAACTTTGCAGCATAGCCCAATTTTGAGGTCCCTTTCACCTCCTTGGGCTCAGGGAATCCATAGGGATGGCACATATGTGTTGGCTTCTTCCTTCTCCAATTTTTTGAAGAGCTTTGGCCCAAAGCTATGAAATTTGGGAAGTTTCCTCTCCAGCATTTGGTATAGAATTATTACCAAATGCTAGTAAGGAATCCAGCCAGATAATGAATATCAGCTAAAACCAAAACCCTTAAACAACGTAATATTTATAATAAAAACACACATACACACATGCACACACATGCCAGTGTGGTGCTGCAGGCTGATGGAGCCCAGCTGCCAAGTCACAGCAGCTGAGAACCCTGGGTAAGAAGTCCCAAGCCAAGCAATAGCTTGCTTTAAAGCTACAGATGAGAGTCCACAAGAAAATAAGAAGGCTAAGAAGGCAGGTGCAGTGGTTCCATCCCTGGAAGGAGGAGGCAGCTCTCTTCTATTCTGCCCTGCCCTGTCCGGGTACTAAAATCCTATCCTGGAGTACAGTGGACTGAGTATCAGAGGATCTGGCTTTATTTATATCCAGGTCCTATGAGACCTTGGTAGAGTCACTTTCTTTCTGTGCCCTTCAGTTTTCTTATTGGCAACATGAGCGTATCTGTAGTATAAGGGTGGACAGACTCATTTAGTTCTGGAACCTAGTAGTTATTCTTAATATCTCCATGATTATGCCCATGTTCACTTTCCTAGAAGGCATGCCTGCTATGAATAGAATGTCAGAACTGGAAGACCCTTTAGAATCATATAATTCAAATCATTCATTTTGCATATGGGGAAACTGAGGCTCAAAGAGAAGTGACTTTTTCAACATCACAAAGGAAGTCAGCAATAGAACTAGAACCAGAACTCAGATTTCCTGATTCCTAGTCCAGTGTTCTTTGTTAAGAGAGGCAGCATATTATAGCATGCTGGATTTGGTGTTAGGAAGACTTCGATTCACATTCTGTGTCTTACCCTTACTAGCTTTATAATTATGGATGAGCCACTTCATTTTCCAGAGCTTCCATTTCCTCATTTGTAAAATGGGGATTTTGATGCCTACTTTTGATTTTGTACCTACTTCATGGGACTGTTGTAACACTCTGATGAGATCATACATATAAAGTACCTTGCAAACAATTTTTTTTTTCCATGAAAAGCCCTGTCTTTCACTAGCATGGCTGTATCAGGGGTATCTAAGGGAAATTCCATCTAGAGGTGTGATGATGGGTAAAATCTTCAGATTTGGGAACTTGAAGCTAATAGGCTTAAGATGAATGTGTTGGTCGTTTTCTTTGAAAGACTCATGGACTATAAGAAGGAATTTAGAGATCAACTCCTATTTTACATATGAGGAAACTGAGACTAAAGGGAATAGTATAGTATAATGGTAGTCTCTCAGTGATCAAGAATGACTATTGTCTTTGTGCAATTTCATCTACGGGGTACCCTCATGTGGCTTTTGAGTCCAAAGGCTGAGGCGCAGAGTTTGTGGCACATGGGACATGGGACACCAGTTGTTACGGGAGGTGCGGGTGTGGCCTGGTGTCGGCGTTCATGCGCAGCGGCAAGATGTCGACGTCGCTCATCTTCAAAGGTGGTGGCGGCATGGTTAATGTGGGTTCGCCAGCTGCTTCTGACAGAGGCAGCGAGTTCTAGTTGCTTTGGTGTAATGCCAGCCCACTTCAAGTTGGACTTTAGCTGATCCTTGAATCTTTTCTTTGGTCGATCTTGTTTCCTGAGTCCAGCTGACAGTTCACCGTAGAATACCTGTCTTGGTATTCGCTGTGGGTCCATGCGGATGACGTGTCCAGACCATCATAGCTGGGTTTTGAGGACCATGACTTCGATGCTGGTGGAGTTGGCTCTGTCGAGGACTTCCTGGTTGGTGATTTGGTCCTGCCATCGGATCCTCATGATTGACCGGAGGGAGCGTTGGTGGAATTGCTCCAGCTGTTTCATGTGCTTCTGGTACAGTGTCCATGTCTCACAACTGTACAGGAGCGAGCTGAGGACCACTGCGTTATACACTTTGAGCTTCGTCGCAGTGCTTACACCTCTGTGTTGGAGGACTTTGCAGCGCAGCCGCCCGAGTGCCTGGCTGGCCTTTTGGATCCTGATATTGATCTCATAGTCTAGGGACCCGTCGTTGGCGATGGTGCTGCCCAGGTACTTGAAAGTGTTGACGTTAGAAAGCTGCGTGCCATCGACTGTAATACATGGCTGCTTAGTTGGCCTCCCTGGTGCAGGTTGGAACAGCACCTCTGTTTTGCTGAGGCTGATAGTCAGGCCAAACAGTTTTGTTGCAGTGGAGAACCTGTCCACAATGGTTTGGAGATGATTTTCTTGGTGGGCCATGAGAGCACAGTCATCCGCAAAGAGAGCCTCCAGGATGAGTCTCTCTGTTGTCTTTGTTTTTGCAGTCAGGCGGCGAAGGTCAAATAGTGAGCCATCCAGTCGGTATTTGATGTAGACGCCCAGGTCTAGATCCATCACAGCATGTCGTAATACTTGAGTGAAGTATAGGTTGAATAGTACCGGAGCAAGGACACAGCCTTGTTTCATGCCATTGGAGATGTTGAAGCGATTGGAAGTCTCTCCACCAGATAGGACTTCCCCTGTCATGTCGACATGAAAGAGATGGATCAGTTTGATGAATTTTGCTGGGCAACCGAGCTTGCTAAGGATCACCCACAATGCGTCCCTGTTCACTGTGTCGAACACCTTTGTCAGGCTGAGACTAAAGGGAATAAAGTGATTTTTACCTAGGTATTTATTAGAGGTGGATAATGAACTAGAAACAAAGTCACATGATCCTAGGGCCATTGTGCTTTCCTTCACATTCTTTTGTCTCTTTGGCTCCAGGTGCCTCAGAGATCTTTTTTTCCTTGATTTCTTCTCAGTAAATTGGGTGAAGCCATGAACTCTCTACATATTCAATTAGTGACTATTCTTTTGGAGACATTAAATCTTAGGAGTATTCAGAGTTTACTGCTGCCAAATGGTATGATGTGGGGGGTTAGTCTCACCAAATTATTGGTCCTTCTGCCTATCTTTTCATAATTATAATTTTATTTCTTTGACTCCTAAAAGTTTTCCAGTTGGAAATAGCTTTGGGACACATTGGAGGTGGTGGTTGGTGGTGATGGTGGTAGTGATTAGGCGACAGCCAATTGAGAATAAGACCAATATGAATGGGGCATAGAGAGAAGAAAGTCAATCAATAATTAAAACATATACATACATACAGAAGAGGTGAAGGAAATTCAGAACAGGACATGAGTAAGTAGGGCAGTGTTGGAACTGCTATGTTAAATTTGAATAATAAAAAAACACACATATAAGCTATATGTGGTGGGGATTTACAGTTTACTTTTCAATCTTTTTCTGTTCTATGTATGAAGCTGTAGTTCATATTTGTCGAGTTCATAATAATAAAAAGGGAAAAAGAAATAGACCACAGGATAAGTACCTGGGTATGGGAGGGAAAGAAGAAGACACTAGGAGGCAGAGAAGATTACTGTGAGAAGGAGGTGAGATGGTGTCAGGGCCAAGCTTTGCTTATTTCACCATCAGATGAAACTAGTGTATTGATCAGGCCCTGAACTTCCTCTCTTGTTTCAGGGCCACCTACTACTCCATCTACAAAGCATTTCTAACTAGAATTTTTTATTACCAGAGGAAATGGAATAGGTAAAATAGTAAATGGCTTTAGCTTCCCCTTCATATTGCTTTAGGAGTACAATGGGCAACGAATTGTAGTATAAAATCAGAGCTTCTAGACCTTGTCCATATTTTTCATTCATTTGTGCAATAAATAGATTGAGTTCATACCCTCCCTAACAAGGGCTAGACACTGTAGGGGAATTAAGACACTTCTTGCCTCCATAGAACTTTTTGTGTAGTAGAGGAGAGAAGGCATCAAGCATAACCCAAGTTAGAATGTGATAAAAAACTGTTCAAGACACAGTGGGAACTTGTTATATCCTCTTCATTGTATCATATTATTTGACTTTTTTAAATGCGCCTCTTCTTTCTCTAATTTCTCTGTTGGTTCTTATAAGCGGAGACCATTATCTCAAATTTCATGAGCATTATATAAGCTAGCACAGGTCTAGATCCACAGTCATGATTCAATGAATATTTATCCAGTGATAGGTGCATGGGATTTCTTATAGAGATTTCAAAATCAGCACGTCCAAAACAGAACTTGTTCTCTTACCCTTAACACCTTTCTTCCTTCATCCAGACTTAAAAATATTGTCCTCCTCTACTCCTCACTCTCATTTACTCCATACATCCAATTTATTGTTGAATTCTTACATTTTTACTTTCATAAAATTTCTCATATATGTCCCTTTCTCTCCATATACACAACTATCCTAGTTCAATACTTCATCACTGCTCTCCTAAACAACTGCAATCATCTTTTTTCCTTTCTCAAGTTTCTCCCCATTCTGATTCATCACTTATCAACAAAAGTGGTTTCCCCAAAGTGTAGGTCTGCCCATGCAATCCCCTCTACTCAATAAACTCCAGTGGCTCCCTATTATCTCTAGGGTCAAAAAATAAGATCCATTGGCATTTAAAGCTCTTTGCAATCAGGATCCTTTCTATTTTTCCCAACATTTTACTTATTTTCCCTGCCTCCCCACCACCACTTACTCTACTATCTAGTTACACTACCAGCTTACTGTTCCTCTTATTTTTCTGCCTTTCCATTGACTATTCCTTATTCCTGGAATGCTTTCTCTTCTCTGACACTTGGTTTCCATGAGTTCCATGAATTCTTTCAGTCATCCAGCCAGTTAGTCAATAAATATTTAACAAACACCTTCTATGTTCCAGGTATGGTGCTAAATGCTGGAAATATAAATCCCACTTTTACTAGGCTTTTTCCAGTTCCCCCAGTTGCTAATGCTGAAGAGATTCTCTCATCTACTCTGCATATATCTTATTATCTAACTAGTTTTTGTTCTCTTTCTCCTCTACCTTCTCCTCCTTCCTTCTTTGCTTCCTTCCTTCCTTCCTTCCTTCCTTCCTTCCTTCCTTCCTTCCTTCCTTCCTTCCTTCCTTCCTTCCTTCCTTTCTTCCTTCCTTCCTTCCTTCCTTGCTTGCTTCCTTCCTTCCTTCCTTCTTTATTTTCCCAAATTATATCATCCATTTTGGAAGAGAGTCCATGAAGTTAGTCCAGCAATATATATAGTATATATTGGATGAAACCTCTGACAAAGAGTCAGCTGGGCAATGAAAATTAAATAGGAACATAGATTTAGACCTTAGAGGTCACCTAGTCAAATCTGTTTTCATAAATGAGGAAACTGAGGCCCTGAGAAGTTAAGTAACTATATCCAAAGTCACAAAAGAGTAAGTGGTAGAGCTGGGATTTTAATTCCAAATCCAGCACTCTTTTTATTGTCTCATAATGTCTTTCTTATGAAGAAGAAAACAAGGTAGGCTAGACAGCAGGAGTTAAACAGAACTTTCAGTGACTCAAATTTCTCTCTGCCTAAATTTCTCCCTTTTTGATACCATTGTTCTCCTTGGGAAACTGTGATTCTGAATCAAGGTACTTCAGTCTCAGAAGAATCAAAATTACAAGTAAACCAAGGATAATTCAAAGGCTTGTGGTGAACTGTAGTGTGTTGTCAGCAGTGATTAAGGTATGACAAAAGTATCCCCAGTGATGTGAAGTATGTGAAGTGATGTGAAGTATGTGAAATGATGTGAAGTGATGTGAAGTAGCATATCCCAACTTCTACCCATCTTTTTTCACTCTCCCAAGTGTCTTTAAACAAGTCACTTAACCTATGTTTGCCTCAGTTTCCTCAACTAGAAATGAGGAGATTGGCCTCAGAGGTCTCTTTTAGCTCCAGATTTGGGAGCAATCTATCTTCAAGCCATAAAATTCTTACATGATTCCTTAGAGTCTAGAGACAATTTTATAAGCTTTCTTATGGTCCTCTTGATTGTGTTATCAAGAATTCATTTATTCTTTGAGTTCCTTAAGTTGTGAACTTCAGCTCTCTCATAATTCAACTTTGGTTTTTCCATTCCAAATGCAAAGGCATCTAGAACTGTGTCTATTTGACTAGGTGTGTCATAGTGGAGAAAAAACTGACCTGAGTTGGGGAGAGCCAGGTTCAAGTCTTGCTTCTACACTCTCCTGGCAGTGTGACTCTAAGGAAGTCACTTAACCCTTCAGTGATCTAGGTCATTCTTTAGGACTATAAATTGCAGCAAAGGTATTGATCTATAGTGGTAGAGTCAGTAAATTGATAGGGTAGATAGAGCACTAAGCCTGGAGGCAGGAAGACCTGAGTTTGAATATGACCTCAGACATTTACTAGCCATGTGATCCTGAGCAAGTCACTTAACCCTGTTTACCTCGGTTTACTCAGCTATAATATGGGAAAATACTGGCTTCTACCTCACAGCATTATTGTGAGGACCAAATGAAAAGAGCTTAGCACAGTGCATGGCACCTAGTGAGTACTGTGCCAATGCTTATATTCCCTCTTCCCTATAGAAAGGTCCTCAGTGTCACTTCCCTATAAAAGATGCCATCAGAAATATATTTTTAAAATTTTACCCTGACAATTTCCTTCCCAAGTATTGACTTCTAAGTTTTCCATTTGATAATCATAGGATCTTAGACCTTGAGCAGAATGGAACCCTCTAGTCAACCTGATCATTTAACAACTGAAGAAACTAAGGCCCAAGGAGTGGACAAGATCTGTTTAAGATCCTCCAAGCAATAAGCAGCAGAAGAAGGATTTGAACTCAGAGCTGGAGCTCCTTCTACTGTACCATGCTGGTTCTGAGATGGAGCTCCTCTGGAAAATGATGGAGAAGGAGAACGATGGAGTCCCTTGAAGAAAAGCCACATCTTACAATGTGTTTATCTTTCAAGCTTCATTCTAGCTCTCTAGCCGTAAATGGCTTTGAACTATGTCAGAGGACCCAACCTTCAAAGTCATCATGTTTCTCCTTTACTTGATACCTGGTCTGATGCCATAGGGTAGCAGACATGCCTTCTCTTCTAGGAAAGACCTGGCTTTCTTCGTATCTGCCACTAAAAGCAAGCTAGTTTGAAAGACAAGTCTGTGGGGACTCTGGGGTCTGAAATGCCAGCATGACACAATGCATCACACAAAGATATGCTAGACTTAAAAGAAAGTTTTATGTGAATGTGGTATCAAGTGATCATCACCGCGAGCCACAGCACCTACCAGGAGCCCTGGCAACTGCTCTTAAGGCAGTTTTGTTGGTCAAACTGCATTCAGCAGACCATAACAATAGCATGGTTTTTAAAAACTGCTCTCCAATGTGGGGCAGCTGATTAGGAAGGCTGGGAAATTAGTCTTTCCTTGAATTAGCAACAATGTTTCCACCAATCCCAATGACGTGCCAACTTGGTTTTTCCTGCACATTTGTGTGATGATGAGCGAGTAATTCATAAAAGGAACCCTCCCACCCAATCAAACATTCCACAGAGACTTTAGAGTAGATACAAAGGGCAAATATGATTCCAGATTCAAATGTTGCAACAAAATAAAGTTTGAAATGCTAAATGTGTGAGCTACAAATGTACACTGTGAATAAACCAAAAGATAAAAAAAAATACCATCCTTGGATTTTAATAAGTTCTCAGTTCAGCATGAATGGGAAAGCCATTTGGGACAAAGACTATTTTGAGTATCTGGAAGAGGTAGTGAATGCATTCTGATTTTGAGTTTGGAGTCTAGCCATTTCGGGCCCACAAACTCACATCTGATATTCTAAACATTTAACCAACATGAAATGCATTGAAATCTGTGTAAGGTTTTCTATATTTATGTCAAATTTGAGTAGATACAAGAGTGAAAGAGAATCATTCACAGAGTGTGTGAATTGCAAAGAGTATAGAAAATTCCCCACAGTGCCTTGTGCTTAAAAGGTACACGTGTTTGCTGAATGAATGAAAAAAAAATGAATGAAAGAATGGAGTGAGGCAAGGATTTTGTCTTTAGTCCTAAGTCAGTCTAGTATAGGAAGAGCACTGGGCTAGCCATCAGGAGATTCAATTCTTATCCTAGGTTTGCCATAAAGTAGCTATGAGATTATGGACAAATTCCTTCCCCTTCCTGAACCTTAGTTCTCTCACCTATCAAATGAGGGATTGGACCAAGTGACTTCCAAGGAACTGTTTATCTCTGACATTCTGTACTACGATTTTGCTATCCCTGTCTCGAGATTATTATGTAGCATCGTCCCACAACTGGTCAATCAGCAAGCCTGATACCATATTATTAAGCTGCTGCTACCTATCAGACTCTGTGTTAGGCACCAGAGAATACAAAATCAAAAATGAAACTGTGCCTGACCTCAAGAAGCTCACACTCTATTGATGGAGATAGCAAGTATACATCTTTTTTCATTTATTTATTTAATTAAATAATTTAGAATATTTCTCCATGGTTACATGACTCATGTTCCCTCTCTCCCCTCCTCTCTCCCTCCTTACATAGTCAGCAAGCAATTTCACTGGGTTTAACATGCATCGTTGATCAAGACCCATTTCCGTACTATTAATATTTACACTAGGATGTTCATTTAGAGTCCACATCCCAAATCATATCCCCATTGAACCATATGATCAAGCAGTTGTTTTTCTTCTGTGTTTCTACTCCCACAGTTCTTCCCCTGGATGTGGATAGCATTCTTTCTCATAAGTCCCTCAGAATTGTCCTGGATCATTGCATTGCTGCTAGTAGAGAAGTCCATAACGTTCAGCTGTGCCACAATGTATCAGTCTTGCAAGTACACATAAATTTATACAAAATATATACAAAGAGACTGCAAGACAACTTTGGGCAGGAGTTACAAGCAGTTAGGGATCAGGAGAGGTTTCATGAGGAAGAATGTATCTGAGATGACTTTTGAAGAAAACTTGGGATTCTCCATTCTGTTATGTAGTAAATAACCAAAAAAAAATGTTCAGAGGATTGGACAAATAAATAATAATTATTATAATAACAGCTAGAGCAGATAATTACAAGTGCTTAATTTGTAATTAAAGGCTCAGAATTCAAGTCCCAATCAGTCAGTTGATAGGTTTTTCTTTATCCCCACTGTTTCTTATCACACCTTAGATAAGTTTACTTTTCTCTGGGCCTCAAGTTTCTCCATATATAAAATGTGAGGTGGGCGGACTGCATTATAGCTAAGATCTCGCCTAACTCTAACTTTATGATCTTCTATTCATAGCACCCTTGTGCTCCCCAAACTGGATGGTTCCATATTCCCTATAGGATGAAGTAAAAGAGTCATAGGAGTGAGGGTTTCTTTATCTCTAAAATGAATAGGTTGGATAAGGTGGTCTAGAAGTCTAGATCTTATATGATCCTTTAGTAATCAAGGATTATATTGTGTACACCTGGGACAAATGTATTATTTTGATGTTTTACTCATTTTTAATGCTCTTTTGCACAGACTTCATCATTGTGTCAGCTTGCTTAATGACTTGGTTGTATTTGTGGCCTATGATGTATAAACTTTACAAGGGATCAGTTGAAGGACTTTCGAATGTTTAGACTGAAAAGAAGATTGGAGAAAAGGTGATGTAATCATTCCCCAAGTGTTTAAAAGGTGATCATTTGGGGAAAAAATATTAGATTTTTGAAGCTTGATTTCAAAGGGTAGAACTAGAATCAATGACACAAAAGACATAAGCTATATATTTTATGGGATGATGCCTTCTATGGTATGGGGAGGGGAGGGAGAGACTGAATAAAAGAAATGATTTTTACCTAAAAAGAAGAAGAAAAACAAGCAACGGATAGAAGATAACAAAGAGATTTAAACTCAATCTAAGGAATATTTTCCTAACAATCAAAGCTGAACAAAATATAGACTAGGCAGTCTTAGGAAGGGAGCAGGTTTTTCTTCAAACAGAGGCTGAATGAGCCCTTACTGGGTAGATTTGAGAAAGAGGTTTCTCATTCAAGTGAAGGTTGGGCCAGGTGACTGACCCTCAAATGCTGATATTCTGTGATTCTATATCTTGAGATTGAGACATTTGCCTAACCACCTGCTTTCCTGAAATCGGACCCATCTTGCTTTTCAGTGCCTTGAACAAATAGAAGAGCAAAAGGAAAATCTGGGGGCTTGTCAAAGACTCCGGGGAGATGTCACCCAGCATAGAAGCCTCAGTGAGTGGCCAGAGTCAGGCTACTGATGGCTTGTGCTGTAACTTTCATGTTAATTAATCACAGTAGCTCTGCATTTGCAAAGGGAAAGAAAAAATTGCCTGAAAGGTTATAGAGCTCATTATTTACCCAAGTGACTAAAAGTCTCTAGAGGGGCTACTGCCAGGCTCTCAGGTGAGCATGTGTTCTTTGTTGCTTAAATGGGCATTCATCACCTGACACATTCATTACCTGAGACCTTTGGACCAATCCCTGTCTATAAGCCAAACAAAGACAGATAACATTTTGTTTTGTTAAATCATATCTATCAGATATTTAGTCTCCTTCTAATGTCCCCAGGGGTTGGGAGCTCCATTTGCCTTTTCCAGGGTGAAATCCCTGAGGTAAAACTGTTGGGAATCAAAGGGTCAGGTCAGGGTTGAGTGGCTCATGTTAGACATATTTATAACACATGGTATGAGTATTAAAGCTCTAAAAGTCCTTAAGAAAATGAGCTACTGAATATGCACAGTAGCTGCTTTTCATGACTGAATATCTTAATTGTTTCAATTTGTATTCTCAAAAGTCCCCAAAGTTTAAAACATATTAGAGGCTATTTAATTTCACTTCTTTTCCATGTGTCTTCCTGAGCTCCGCCAGTGCAGCTTAAGCGTATGTCTGTTTTCCCACTAACGTCACTTCAAAATGGACCATTGCAGTTGATCTTGAGATTCATGGTTCACCAGACAGGTGTGTGATGAGAATGATAGCTTGATATTCTCTTGCTTTCAACATTCTCATGGAAATTACTTAGCATATATTTTGCATTTAATTTTCTATGCCCTTTTCCCCATCCCCACCCCAAACAAGCTCCTTGAGGGCAGGGACTGCTCATTCTTGTCCTCACTTCTCCAATGCTGTCATCCACATAGTAGGTACTCCACAGATCCTTACTGAATGAATGAATTGTGAAAATTGAGTCAGAATTACATGTTGTACATAGGTGTCTTTGACTAACCTGAAATTGAAATGGATTTACTCAATAGACTGTCCATCCAACAACATCCAATGTCATACTCTGGACAATAGACGTTCTTCATTCATATTGCTTTTCATGCTTTATGCAATCTTCATATAGGAAAATGGGGACCAAAGTCACATTTTGGCAGAAAAATGGTAAAATGATGTACCATCATCACATTCTGTTTTGGAGAAAGAGAACATTCCCAGGTGTGTACATGTCTCTGGCTACAGGTGAGACATGGAATCTTCTTGGGCATCTTTGCTATTAGATAGGGTACAGACCGTTTGCTATATGCCTTCTTTTTTTTTTTAAACCCTTACCTCCCGTCTTGGAGTCAATACTGTGTATTGGCTCCAAGGCAGAAGAGTGGTAAGGGCTAGGCAATGGGGGTCAAGTGACTTGCCCAGGGTCACACAGCTAGGAAGTGGCTGAGGCCAGATTTGAAACTAGGACCTCCTGTCTCTAGGCCTGGTTCTCAATCCACTGAGCTACCCAGTTGCCCCCTATATGCCTTCTTTTTAATTAATATCAACACCTGGTTTTTAGTCTTCTCCATTCATCTACTTACTATTCACCTTTATGTCTGCCAATATTTATATTACTAACCCTTCTATCAATCTCTTAATTCCTTAATCTCTTCAATGACTCCTTTCTTCATCACATTTTAGCCACACTAAATGGTCTTACTTTGAACTGATCACGTCTTGGAATCACACCACCAATAGATTCTTGAATCCTAATATTCCATTTTCTAACCACAATGGCCTATTTTCCCATTTCTCTCATTCTACAACACATGCTTAAGCCTCTTCTTTGTTTTGCATCATCACCTCTTGCCTCTTGACCTACCTCTATTGAGTTAGTTCTTCTCTGTCTTCACCTCTCTTTATATACAGCCTAGGGCTTGTGATCAGCCATTTTAATATTTTACTAGCTACTACCCTAGGACCTCTTGCCCACTTACCTCCATCATATTTTGAATGTCTGCCCAGTGGAAATGCTGCCATTAACCCTAAAGTTTTCTCTATTCCTTCTCATGATTAATGGCCTCCTTTCTAGGACTTCAATTTTCAATTTCTTTTTCAGCTCTGTAGTGTATATATCCTGCAATATTGTATAATGTGTCTCAATATTGGTGTCTTTTGCACATAGTAGACAGACTATAAGGTCTAAGAGGATAGAGGCTATATATTAGGTAAATTTTATATTTCAACCCTAGTCCTAGGATGATACTTTATACCTGGTAGTTATTTATTATTTGTCATATTATACTGAATAGGTGGCAGAGAAGAGAAATAATTTGGAATTGATTTAAATCCTTGGGAAGAGGGTGCAGAGAAAACCCTAAGTAAAATTGTTTTTAAAAATTCAAGTTTAGCAATACCTGCCCACACCCCTCCACACACCATCAATACTTCTTTTCTGCTTGCAAGTTATTTCCTTACCTTCTTGTTGGCATGTGTTCTTTCTCTTCCCAGCTCTAGAACCAAATCTGTTAAACAAGAAAGGGTCTAATAAATTCATTCGCACAGAGGTGTAAGTAACTGATAAGATGGACTGTGTGTGGGAGGAAGATATTTTTATTATCAGATGATGACAGGTCTTGAGTTGAAGGAGCAAGTTTTTAATTCTATAATTTCAGGAACCAATAATCAAGCAAAAGGAAGAAAAGATGATATTTGATCAGTGTAGTTATCGCTAAAGTTTCTGGATGTGAGCAACACTTGATTTATCTATTCCTAGGGATAATAGAGGCCCTCCCCTCTTGGGGAGGCTTTCTGTCCTAGTCTCTCCTCCCCTACCTCCTCCATAAAATCCATTTTTTGAGTGACTTAGTATCTGCTTCCCCACACACACACACACACACACACTGAAACAGGTGAGAGGAGAGAAGAAAAAAGAAGAGTTGAGAGAAGGTCAGAAAGTAAACGACAGGGCAAGAAAATGGGAGCCAATAGGAACAAGGAATGTGTTATCTGAGGTGAGTTGAAAGTATTGAGATTGACTGTCTAACATATTTGTTTTTCAGAGCATTTCAGTTGTGTGTGACCCCCATTTGGGGTTTTTGTGGCAAAGATACTGGTATAGTTTGTGATTTCCTTTTCCAGCTCATTTTTCAGATGAAGAAACTGAGACAAACAGGGTTCAATGACTTGTCCAAATCACACAGGTGATAAGTATCTCAGGTCAGAGTTGAACTCAGGAAGATGAGTCCTCCTGACTCTAGACCCAATACTCCATTATTCACTGTGCCACCTAACTGCCCATTTATCACATAAACAAAATCAAATAAATTAGAACTGGAATTCCTTCATTTTGCAGATAAGAAATCAGAACCCAAAAAAGTAAAACAATGCACT
The DNA here is from genome assembly GCF_027887165.1 of Monodelphis domestica. Classification (NCBI taxonomy): domain Eukaryota; kingdom Metazoa; phylum Chordata; class Mammalia; order Didelphimorphia; family Didelphidae; genus Monodelphis; species Monodelphis domestica. The sequence continues at coordinate 438,498,727 of NC_077227.1, read as the reverse complement.
CAAGGACATAAAAGTTCTAATCAACAAAGCTGAGATTTGAACTCAGATCATTTTAATGTCAATACTGTGTTGTCTCCAGAATTTACATAGACAGATTAAAAGTGGCCCTCCAAAGTAATCTCTAATGATGTTTCTACTTCTCAATATATTTTTGGAACTCCTCCCTGGGGAGGAGTCTCCAGAGTCAGTTTCTGAGCTAAATAAGTACATCAGTTTCATTATTTTATAGTCACACCCCAAACTACATTACCCAGCTTGATACCCTGCCGCTTTCTCCGTATTTGGCCCCTAATTACTTTTGGTTGTTTAAAAAAATATTCTCAGTGGAGGAAGATTTCCCATCATCCAAGATATTTAATAGAATTTGAGTAAGGCTTCGAAGGCAATTCCCAAAGGGCAGATCCCCAAAAGGTTCTGATCAATGGTTATATGTGTAGCTTACTACCATCCCCCAACCCCAGGGGAACCACTTTAAAGAAAATGGTATTCACTTCAGTGTGCAAATTTTGATCCATTTGCTAAGAACTCAATCAAATGGCTTCCTAGTCCTACCTTTTATACATATAGGTTTGTACTCATGAAAAAAGGAAGAGGCAGGGGAAGAGGATATTTTTGCTTATATGAAGGTTGGTATAGATGCTAATAATAAAAAAAAGAAAGAAAGGCATAGAGAAAGAATAAAATAGGGGCACCCAAATCCAAAGACTAGAACCATAAATTTTAGAGCTGGAAGGGACCTTAGAGATAATCTAGTCCAAGCTACCTCCCTTATACTGAATAAAGGAGAAAGGAGAGGGAAAAGAGAATAGAAGAGGGAGATTCATAAGAAAAGGGAAGGGAGGAGCAGAAGCTGGAGTTAAAATGAAGCACAAAGAGTAAAACAGCAAGGAGAGGGATAATAGCCAGAATAAAAGCTTTTTAGGGGGAGTAAAGAAAAAATAAATAAGCCAGAAGGTTTGGGCATATAGAAGAGAGGAGAGTGAATGAGGAAGGTGCTGGAGAAGCCTGATGACAATGAAGGATAAAGAAGGGAAAGCTTTGGATAGCATTGCCAGAAGAGTAGGGATGGAGAACTTAAGGTTCTGTGGAGCATCTACCTGGAGGGCTCTGTAATAGATACTAGAGGATAAAGGGGACAAGGAAAATGAGGATGAGTTTTTGGTTTGGAGGACCATCTGTGTAGAGGAGGCAGATTTCTAGAGGGTTTTCTGTCTCAAAGTAGGAAAATGGAGAAACAAAGGGCAGTGATAAAAGGACAGGAAAGGGTTCCATGCTCTGGTCCTGGAGGTTCAGTTCTAGCCTATGGAGGAAGACATTCTGTTCCTCACTATTGGCCTTCTCTAACCAAGTCTTGTCCCACATTCAAAATTGCCTGGAACCTCTCTGCTGTAGCATTCAGGTAGGTTTTCTAAATTCGAGTTCCTGATCACCAGCAGGGGGCGCCAGGAGTCCTAGAGCCCCTTTCTCCCTGAGCATCTTCCCTACCCTATTGAAGTGTTCCCAGACTGTCTGGCCTCCTCTGGATCCCTAGCTTCCCTGGTCCTCTGCTCTCTTTCTTTCTTAGGGAAGATCTCTGAGGTCCATCCTGCTCTCCTCACCTGACACTCCCCTGTATTGTTTCCTCTCTTTATCTCTATCCTCCCACTTCCTCCATTCCTCTTATTTTCCCCCCTTTCTTTCAATGTTCTCTCATCTCCAGTTCCTTTTCCTTTCTGTCTCTGTCCTAGTCCCTCTGCTTCTCTTTCCCTTCTGTCCTCCTTTCCTCCCCTCTCCTTGACTTCTCTCAATTCTCTGCTCTCCTTTCCTTCAAGTTGCAGGAACTCCAGGGGACTGCTCGGGCAGTTTAAACAGCTTCTCCCCTCCATTCTCTGGTCCTTAAATTCTCTTTTCAGCACCTTTCAAAGTGCACTTTTGCACCTGAAAATTCCTCTGCCTCCTTTGTCCGTCCTTACTTAACCTTTCTAGGAGTGCCGGGAAGGAAAGAGGAAGAGAAAAGGAAGAATAAAACCACAACCAAAAAGACAGATCAGAGTATGGTCAGAACCTGAACCAGGGTCTGAAATTTCTCCTCCATCCCCATCCCGTATGATATGAGGGACAGCTACCCAACTGTCCCTCACACCCAGACAAAGTACCTTGTTCTCAGAAATGTGAATTTTCCCTATCTCAGGTGGGTTAATGACTGATGGGTCATGGGAACCTCCATTTCTCAGAGTTCCCCACCCCTGACTCCAGGTGTCTTCGCAGGTCAGCATCGGCTAGAGATCAATAAGCCATGAAGAAGTGAGAATGGAGGTTGGGATGGAATTTGGCTGTGCTGAATGGGAACCCCACCAGGAGGGCAAATGCCCTTCTCCTAATGCCCACCAGCCCCTAGCCTCTTCCTGAGGGCCCTAGAAGTGTTTGGCTGAGGGAGGGTTAAAAAGCAACATCCATTTCCCTATTATCTGGTGTAAAAAGTGCCTTTTAAAAAGTCCATATGGCTACTTCCTTTCGACCTGCTTTCCCATCCTCGTCTCTTTGTCAGGCTGTCACTTATAAAAGATCACTTGACTTACAATAACAAGTTCAAAAGAAGACAGAATATAATCAGTTGATCCACGAAGAATTGAAATAAAGAACACCCCACTGCTCCAGTTATCATCCCCATAGAGATAGTGATATTATGGATGTGATTGCTATGCAAATTTCTATAGAAAAAAAAACTTGTATTTTGGAATTTGTTCAAAGAGAATTTCAGACACATCAAATTGGAAAATGCAGAGTGAATGCTTAAACTTTTTAGTATAGGCATGGGAATCTTTTATTTATTTATTTATTTGGGTAATACCACTGGCTAACTCAGATCAAGCTTTGCTCATAAATCTTACTTTATTTTTCATGTTGAGAAAACCTTAATTTTCCCGAGTCAGTTTTTTTTGGGGGGGGCGGGGGGGTGAATGAAGTTAAAATGTGAAAATGTCTTGTGAAAGGGTATCCTTTCTTCTGTGACAGGGTCTGAGCAATAACATCTTTCACCCATACAAACATGTGAGATTGAATCAGGTGCAAGCCTGACTGACTGACTGACCCTAGGCCCTCAGGGTGATTGAGAAGAGTCTTATGGAATGGAAGGTGAGGAGACCTGCTCTTCTTCTCCTTTCTTTCCCTTCCCTTCCCTTGTCTTCTTCTGCCTTCCTTTCCCTTTCCTGTCTTGTGCTCCCTTCCCTTGTCTTCCCTTCTGTTCTTTTCTCTTCCCTTTTCTCTTCTATCTTCTCTTTTCTCTTCCCTTCCCTTCCCTGGTCTTCTCTTTTTTCTCTTCCCCCCTCCATTCATTACAAGCTCACTATCTCATTGAGAAACAAGAGAGAAACACAAAGTTTTCCAACCTCCACCCCCCTCCCGTTTCCTGGACACTTCTTTTAAACTGGAAGCTTTCTGCCTGAGATGTGTTTTTTTTTTCTTTTTCTTAATAATGTATTGTTGTAGTAAACTGATTTAAAATGTATGCCAGTCATCTTCGGGGAACTCATTTCAGTCAAGATGAAACTAGTCTTACCTGAATCAATGTTTTAAGTGTCCCTGTGGCTCGGCATTTGGAATAATCAATCTGTCTCCATCGCTTCTTAACCATGCGCATCACAGGCTTTCTCTCTCTCTCCTTTTTTATTTGCCAACTCTTTCGGATCCTGCCTTTCTGTTATTAACATGCCCCTAATGTCACAAGCGAGTCTTTTCTTTTAAAACAAGCTGCTCATTGGCGTATTTTGATACTTTTTTATTATTACTAAATCTTTTTTCCCATAATTACCCCCACAATCATTATATAATCCCATAACAAAGAGTCTATTGAGGTACCAAGGCTTTTGTCAACTACAGGACATAGAATCCATACTTGCATTATTCAGCCCTTTTCCTCCTTCTCTCTCTCTTCCCTGCTTTGTAGAAACATAACCTATTGCACATTGGCACCTTGCTTTTTTGCTGGTTGTATATTATTTACTAAAAGCGTTTGCCCTCAGGATAAACCTTGCAAAGTTGCTTTAAAAAAGTTATTTGCTTGATAATTAAGTCCTGAAACCCACCGTTTAATGATTATTCTGGACCCATAAGGCAGAGAACGTCCATGACGTTTTTTCCCTAAGTTTAATTACCGTATGCTAATTTCCTTGCCTACTACGTGATTAATTAAAATCATATTTTCATAATCATTTGGCACTAGTATTGTTTTAGAATTATCATGATCCCCTAAATAGTGTCTGTAAATAAAGTCGGCTCTCATGGAAAGAGAATGGGAAGGCGATGCTGAGGACCTTTATGTGTTTGTATCTATGCGATTGGTAACATAACTGGCTTATTTACATTAAATACGCCACAAGGTTAGAGCGCGGATCAACGTCACTTTATCGCTGATTACTTCTCTTAAACGCCGGAGCTGTGACTGATGCTGCACGTCCCGCTGTCCACCAAGATTCACCGGGGAGTTTTTTTTTTTTTTAAGAGACTTTAAATAGTTTCAGGAGCAGGTAAGAATTACGCTTTTTTTTTTCCCTCTCTCTCTCTCTCTCTCTCTCTCTCTCTCTCTCTCTCTCTCTCTCTCTCTCTCTCTCTCAATCTCTCTCGCTGGATAAAAAATTCTTTAGTCAAAGGCAGGGATGCACAGTAATGACAGGCGAAGGGGCTGATATATGTCTGAGTAACGAGTCTGACAATCAGAATGTAGCTCTTAGAGAATAGATAGATTTTAATAAGTGTGTTTACATGAGCTCAAGGTCAGAACCAAGCTGCGCTGTGTTAAATGGTTTCTTAGTTGCTAGACAGAGAGAAAAAATGGACGATCACACACCATTCTTTGTAGATTATTATATCAAGGGTTCAGCTTTTGGCTCATCAAAGCTAAATGCCGCAAGACCTATCTAGTTGCTGTGAATTATGCCAAGACGACAATGGAGAGGTTTTTTAATGGTACAATGCATTCCACCTACCAGATAGGGGGAGTCCGAGCTGAAAGATGGGAATGTCTTCTGATGTTGGATGATTAGTATCAATGAACAGGGTTATTCTGAAAAGAGACAGATTAAAATAAAGCACTCTTTCCTCGGGATGTGTTGGAAACAGTTAGAAGGGCTTTCGGGAGTGGGCGACTGTGGCACTTCGGAGCAGCGCCTGTCCCCCCTCAGCCCTAGAAAATGATCAAGTCAATCATGTGGACATGCCTCATTATTCATTGAACACAATCTTTTACAACGCTTCGTTTACGTGCCGGAGTTTGCTCCCTACTCGTTTCTTTAAGTGTTTAAGGTAAGGAAGACAAAGGTGGAGGGGGCTCGCAGAGGTGCCGAGGGTGGGGGGCACAGGGGGGGCGGGGGGCTCTGGACCTAGTGTCCGAGAGGTGGCAAAGTGAGTTTGGACTCTTTGCATTTCTCCCTCCCCCCTCTCCACCTCACTCCCCCCCCCCATCGCAATGAGGCCTGCCGTTTTTTTCCACCGTGATTAAAAAAATACAGTATAATTAAATATCCATAGCTGTGACGTTTGCAAGAAGGGCTGTCAGGGGAGAAGGAGAAAATAATGAAAGGAGGCGAGGAGCCATTGAATGGCGCTATAGAACTTAGGCTGGAGAGAAAGAGCCCCGTCTGTCTCGCCTCCTTCTCTCCCCCCACCCCACCCCCACCCCAGTCCCAGCCCCCGCCCCAGTCCCTAAACCGTTACTTTGCAGAAGAGTTGCCCCGGATTTTCAGGAGGCAGCTGCGACAGGGGATCCAGGCGCTATCCTCTTCCCTGCCCCCTCCCACTTTTCATCCCCCCCCCCTCTTCAATTCTTCACCCCCGCCCCATCTGAGTGATTCTGTCCTTAAGTTCCCAGAAAAAAACTTTTGGAGGGGGAAGTGGGGAAGTGAGAGGGGGGTGGGAGAGAAAAAGCTGTAGTCCTAGTAAACTTTTGAAGAAGTGACTTTTAAACATTTTTTTTCCCTCCCTTCTTTCTTCTATCTCTGTCTCTCCTCCCTTCTCTGCCTCTCCCTTGCAGGATTCCGGCTCAGCCGGAGTGTAATTTGTAACCATTTTTTTTAATCAAAGTTAGCTGATGCATACCATGTGTCAAACTTGTGAGATTCAAGTGCCGGGGAGACCTGCCATTTTGTGCTCTAATCGACCTCTTATGAATAGGGAGCCGTGCATAATGCTTTGAGCGAACGTTGTGACATTCAAGTATGCACTAAATGTCAGCTCTGGGTTTAAACCTTTGGAGCTCAGGTAAAGGAGAGTTTGCCTGCAAACACTGCCCGGGAGCCGGGGAGCACCTGTCAGCCTCAAATCCCGGCCGGTTTTTTTTTTTCTTTTCCTTTTAAATAGCCGAGCACCATAGATTAAAAAAAAAAAAAAGTAACAGGTTCTAAAGGAAACTTAGATGTCTAGACCCTGGGAGAGAAAGAGAAGGGAGAAACAAGGAGAGAAGCTGGGGTTTGGGGTGGGGACCTATTGGGGGTGGGTGGGAGGGGGAGGGTATTTAGGAGAGGGAGGGGGACTTGGAGTGGGAGCGTGGGTAATGAGGAGGGGGAGAAGAAGCAAGAAGGTATTGGGAAAGTGACGATAGAGACCGAATGGAATGCACCCCCCCTCTTCTTCACCTCTCCCCCATACAGAACTGGGCTATAAAGATCTGATAATGCTTCTGCTTTGCGAATTATTTTGCAAAGATGAAGAATTAAGGAAAACAGTCGTAGGCGGGACCTAGGATATATTTTAGGAGAGAGAGAGAGAGAGAGAGAGAGAGAGAGAGAGAGAGAGAGAGAGAGAGAGAGAGAGAGAGAGAGAGAGAGAGAGAGAGAGAGAGAGAGAGAGAGAGAGAGAGAGAGAGAGAGAGCTTTTCTTTGATGACGAGTAGGAAAGAATCCAGATCTCAATGCGCCCATCTGTTGCAGTTTTGCAAATAATTTAAAATATAGACTCTATGTATATAGATAGATGTATATAATGTGAGGGAAGATTGAAACGCAGACGCCAGCGAACTTTAAAAAAAAAGGGAGAGAAGGTGGTGGGAGGTGTGGCGGGGGATGGAGATTTTTTCTTTTTTTCTTTTTTCTTTTGGTCTCAGAGTCTTCTAGGGAAACTACAGAAGAGATTTCTTTGGGGACAGGTGGAAAGTTAAGGGTTTTTTTTTTTTTTACTTCTTCATCCGTGAGTCGGTGTCTGCAATCTGTTTCTTGGCGAAATAGTTAGAGGACTCCGTGGGTTTGGTAAATGTTTGCGTTTAATGTGTGTGTGTGTGTGTGTGTGTGTGTGTGTGTGTGTGTGTGTGGTTGTTGGGGGGGGGCAAGATAAAGGATTGAGATGACGGGGTGTTGCTTTAAAATGGGGGGGAGGGGCTCCGAGGAAGAAGAGGGATGGGGAAATAACAGTAAACAGCCTATTCGTGTGCTTGGGTCTTTTTGCAGAAGGGGTTTTGTTGGGAGGATATTGTTATGTCTATAATAGTGTCTAGGAGAAGACGTGATTTCTCATTGCTCTTCAGCAGAAAATGAGTTGGCTTAAAGGAGTCCTAGCAAGCTAGACCCAGCGAGCAAAGCCTGCCGGCTCTGTTTGTTATGCAGAAAGCACCGACAGACAATGAAAATAACACGCCGCCGATACTAGGCAGTAGTAGGGAAGCTGTTCTCTATTACCCCCCCCCCCCCACCTCCCCAGCCGAAGGAGAGTGTGTGTGAGCGAATTTGTGTGTGCATGTGCGCGCGCTCGCGCGCGCGTGTGTGCGTGCGTGTGTGTGTGTGTTACTACTGTCTGTCTGTGCTTCAGCATGTAGTGTTTCTCACAAGGCTGTGCAGTTTAAAATAAATCCAACAGGGGCCGTGTTTGCTGAGCTGATTTGACCCGTTGATAGAGATAGTGGTAGTCCAGCTTCCAGGGGTGGAGTGGACGCCAAGGGAGGGGAGGGGAGAGACGGGGGCGGGAAGGGAGAGTGTTTGGGTTTGTGTTGGGTCGAGGGAGAAAGAGGTAAAAGGGGGGAGAGTAGAAGGATGAATGATTATTTTAAGTGTCATAATTAAGTTTAGAAGCTGCCACAAAAAAGAAGAGGACTGATCGCTTTGAGCCGCACTACAAAGGGGTTTGGCAAACTTGGGGAGGCGGTGGAGGGTGAGAAGCGGGCGGGAGTGCAGAAGAGCAGAGATTCACCGGGATCACTGTGCTTTCTTTACTAGATTCAGAGTAGAAAGTATATTATTACTTAAAACCAGATTCCCTTAATCTTCTGGGTTATTTTTTAAATCTCTTTTCCTCTAGCTCAAATCTTTGTTCCTAAAGTGAAAGGCAACTTCTAGGAGGAGAGAGAAGATAAAAAGAGGGAGAGAGTGAAAAAAAAAAAGGGGGGGGAAGGGGAGAGTAAAAAGGGGGAGGGAGAAAGAGGAGATAAAAAGAAAGGCGAGCAAGCGCCCCCCACCCCCAGCTTTGGTGTTGAAATGGTAAACCCAACTAAGGAGGGTCGCTGGGAAAGTGGACATTACGGCTTTAATTAACTTCAAGATGATCTGGCGAGCAGGACCTGGCGTAGTGGTGACGCGCCCCCATAAATCTGTCCAGTACAGTGTGTTGCATTGAACTATTACAGTAGCCTCGTCATACTGAATATTCACCACCTATCCCGGAGCAGATTTGCATAATTGGATCTTTTTTTTTTCTTCCTCCTCCTTCCTCCATGAAACTTGTTTGCAAACCCAAGTGAAAATCGCGACGATCTGCATGATTTAAAACGGTTCAAACATATTCCAAAGTAAGTGACCTGCATAAGTACATCAATAGGTTAAGTGCAAATAAGATGGGAAGTGTTTCTGAAAGCCGAACATTCCCGGCTGGTCTCTGGGGCGGCTTCTCAAGAGCGGGATTTTTCTGTAGCCTCGGGGACTTTAGGTTTTCTGTCTTCTTTCCTAACTTTTTCCTCAGACTTCTTAGGCAAGGTGAGGTGGTGGTGTTGCTGCTGTGTGTGACTGAGTGTATGTTTTTCTTTTCCTGTGCGATGTATGTACCTGTACGGAGACTTTGAAAATGATTATTTTTGCAAATGTGTAGTGTTGCTGTCTGTGGCTCGGTGATGTGTGGTTGGATATGTTCCTCTCCCCATCATTCAGCTCATCACCATGCTGAGGACCCTAAGGTCCTGTGCGCCTTCGGGAATTGGGGGGGGGGGGGTCCTATGCTTTAAAAAAAAAAAACAAAAATAAACTAGAAAGAGCTGATCACTTAACCCTCGAATGATCTCTTTCTAGTTGCTTGACGAAGATTGACCCCGGCATTTTCACTAAAAAATGAGGTTCACCAAGGGATTGAGAAATCTTTTGGCAGTGCTATAAATCATATGGTTGAGAGCAACTGTAGTCATTGAGCACCCCAGTCATTGCTGGATGAGATGGTTAGTGATTTTTTTAAGTCCCTTGGTCTGTCATTTTTAAAAAAATATATGTTTTGTTTTGTTTTTCAATTTAGAACCTGGGTGAAAAGTAACTTTAAAAATGCAATTCTGATTTCTACTCATTGGAATGGCTGGAAGAGGTCAGGGTATGGAAAGGGGGCCCCCTGAGGCTGAGGTTCAGGGCCTGGAGGAGGAGGAAAAGTGGGGAACCCTAATATTTCATTCTTTTTCTCTGCTCGGTGAATAGGCGCTTCTGGCTGAAGGCTGTTTTAGTTATGATGTCATTCTGATAGTGGAGTGCAAATGTCTCCTGATTCTACCATTAAACGCCTGGCTGATTTGCCTGATAATGATAGCATTGACGTCCTGCTCCTTGACAAATGTAAGCCCGATGAGCCCTATGAATTAACTTTTTTCCCCCCATAGAGGAGAGAGCTCAAGAGCTCCTAGACTCCAGAATATAGCAAAACTCTGCCTTTGAACCTTCTCATGGTTACGAACCCAAATGTTAGCACAGATTCTTTTCCCCTGTCATGTTGACTCTTATTTTTCCAAAGTTTGAGTCAACTTCAGAGGGCTTTGATTTGTAACAGGGTTACATGAGTATCATAAGTAAAGAATGTTTAATTTGATAAAGTCACGATCAGTTAATAACCAGATACATAAATTCATGTTTTATGATGTCCAGAAATTTTTCTCTCTCCCCTCCTCTCCATTTAGTTGATCTTTAGGTGAAGAACTTAAAATGACATCTGTTCTTTTTCTCATTCTCTTAAGTGTGACTTTATGTTAATATCACCGGGAGTAAACCGGATTTAGTGTTGATTTTTTAATAGTGTACAATGATTTAAGCTTTCTTTTGATTTACTGTTCAAATGAAATTTGCATAAATGTGATGAAAATGAACTTAACATCTGGGCATGTGAAAAAAGGTTAGTACCTCGTATTTCATCTGCAGAGATAGTCTTTAAAATGTTTTCCCCCTAAACTAGGCTTAGTGAAACAATTCCTGAAGACATAAATGGTAATTATGGAAAACCTGTAGAAAATGCTTTCAATAAATTTGCATTCACTTGGACCACTGAACCGCCAAAGGTATTGTTTGTGCCTTGGGGTGCTTAACTTGTGAACAGGGCTGAAGGTCTTTAGTACTCAGCAAGTTAACTGTGCTGGTTGTGCCTGTCTTCTGGGAGGAACTGAAGAATGGGGAGAATGACGGTCACACTGATGTCCATGCTAGAGGCCAATAGCCCCTTGATTATCCAAGAAGACAGGGAGGAGACAGAAGTTGCAGCCTTTGGTACCACAATTTAGCTTCTAGCACTGGAGGCAGTACTGAGATGAGAAACTATGATCTGCACTACAGAAAGCTGACACATTAACTTGTCTAGCCAGCCTAAGGTGACCAAGGAAATTTACATTAGAACAGACCTATAAAATCCACTAGCCCATTAAAATAGGCTCCTACTTACAGTCCGAATAAGCACAAGCTCATCTCTAATGTCAGGAAATCAGAGTTAAAGAGCTGTGTGTGTGTGTGTGTGTGTGTGTGTATGTGTGTGTGTGTGTGTGTGTGTTTCCCCTTCTTGCTTTCTGCTCAAAAGTTGGTTTTGAATTGCACAGGTGTCTTGAATGGAGAAAGAAAAAGAAAGAGCAGTTCCTGAGAATATAGATGAACTTATTTTTTTTAAAGAGTGTCATAAAAGAAAAAAAAGCAAATAGATTTATTTTCCCAGTTTGAATGAGGACAATTATAGCCTTTTAACATCTTTGGATTTAGTGTTTTTAATAAGGCTGTAAGTAAGCTGAAATATCTGCTTGTGTTGAGTTCTCAACATTATTTAAAGGGAGACTTTACCAAAGTGAAACATGGAAATCTGCAATGTGAAGGTCGATTTGTAGTCTTTGATCAGAAAAGAAGCCTTAGGAACTGCTCATCTTCACCTTCAACTTCATTTTTACTCTCCTCATCCCACCCTCTATATTAGTGATACCAGGAAGATATTTACATTTTTGTATGCCTTGGTACTTGGTAATTCCTTTCTTAGGACTTTAGTTGATGGGAGAAGAAAATTTAGATTTTCTAATTTTTATTCTCAAGTATTCAGCTTTTTAAGTTAGATTTTGGGAAGAGAAAAATGTTAGGCCCAAGTTTTCACTCCGAGTATCTTTGGCTTTAGGCTTAAAACAGTATTGTTGGGTAGGCGAGTAGAAAGAAGGAATTAGATTCCTGTTTTGTAAAAGTGGCTAAAAGCTGGTGATAGTTTATAAGTTCATGAAATTCATCTCTAGTTCAAGACAGATGACTTCTGTAGATATCTGTAGAGATTCAAGGTAATTCAATCTTACCTTTTCTGTCCATATATAGGTTACAATGGTTTGAAAAGAAAAGACACTACCACAAAAATTTTTTTAAATGCTTTCCATTTGGATGACTCAATGAGAGACTTGCAGTAGATGACATGGACTATTGATGATTAGTCTAGTTCACCATTCATTCATCTAACAAACATCTGTTGAGTACATACTCTGTACAGAGCACCAGACTAGGCATAGTGGAGGGATGGAATGATATGTAAAGTTGTGTTGTTTAAAGTCTCACAAGAGGGCAAAGACATATACTTAAATAGATAAATAAAAAAATAAAGTGTGAGAGTGCATGATAGATACACAGTCTTAGAATTCTTCAGAGGGAGCAATTAGTTTCAGCTTCAGCTCACATTCTCCATTCATTCTGGCTCTCCTGTTGGTGACTTTAGGGATTGACTTAAAGGTAGATTGGGCCAGGCTTGAATAGGAAATGAGAAAATAGGGAGCTCTGGTAGATGAATCTGCACTGCCCAAATATACTAATTCTATGAATGACATTTCTATCCTTTCTGGCCCCTTGGGAGGGGTACCTGAAAGACAACCTCTTACCCTAAAAGAAACAAACAAATGTTAAGTGGTGAATTCTTTCTCCTAGGATGAGACATCAGTAAAAATCAAAGGGTCCACCTTGGGATCTCTCCCCACATCTAAGGATACACCTCATTTCCAAAATGCAGAGTTAATTAACTCAATGAATGGTAGTCATGGAATTCCCTACAAGGTCTGTTGTTGTTGTTCAGTCATTTCAGTGGATTTTCACTCTTTGGGCCCCTTTTAGGTTTTTCTTGGCAAAGATACTAGAGGAGTTTGCCATTTCTTTCTCCATGTCATTTTATAGATGACAAACTGAGATAAACAGGATTAAACTACTAAGTGTCTGAGGCCAGATTTGAACTCAGGAGGATGTCTTCCTGACTTCAGGCCTGGTCCTCTTTCCACTATGACACTTAGTTGCTCCCTGAAAGGTTCAGCAGAAAGCTAATTATTTCAGAATGCAAGCTGTTCCAAGAGGTCAAAATTCCTTATTTTTACTTTTATGTAAATCTGTGGGTCAGTCTTTTTGCCATAGGTGCCACAGACTAAGTTAAACCTACCCTTTAGCATAGAGAAGCCAGTGAAGGTGTAAGTCCTTTATAAGACTGGATCCAATGGACTAATCTGTCTGGATTCATGTTCCACCATGCTTTTTAAAAATCTTCTCTGACCCTTACTTTAAGGATTATGTCAAACACAAGTCATGTCCTTTTTAAGGTGATCAAAACCTTTGAAATGAATGAAGATTATATGTTACAGCAACCAACCATGGTTGTTCTTTCCAATAGGACAGGAAATTTCTTGGTGAAAATATTGTCACCTAGGATACCAAGACTTAAGATACCAACTTAAGTCAGGATACCATAAGGTTACCCTACGAGAAGCTTTGTGAAGGATACCTTTTTCCTTAAGGAAGAGTCCATTTTCTAGATGGTGTGGGGATGGTCTCCCTACTCCTAGGTCATCTGCATGGCTTTCAAAATAGCACCCAGAGTTCAAAATAATTTTTTTTTGTTCAAGATGAAGAGCAAGTTGGGCACACCAGCATGTGTTCTTGCTTAGACAACACCTCATATCTCACCATCTGATCTGGGTATAGACCTTCCCTATTTGTTTTTAAGTATGAACTTTACACATAAGACAGTGTCGCTCAGACTGTCTTGCTGTTGACTTTATTAGGTCAATACCCAGTGATCTGTCAAATATTTTTTAAAAAACATAGGATGACTACTAGGGAAAGTAGGAACCTAGATTTAGAGCTAGAAGGATCCTTAGGGTCTAATCTAGTCCAATGGTTTCAAACTCAGATAGAAATAGAGGCTGTTAAACTATATACAAAGAATTGTTTGTGAGTTATTAGATAAATTTTTATTTTGTTAAATATTTCCTAATTACATTTTAATCTGAATTGGACTGATCTTGGGAGGTTTTGTGGGTCACATTTGACACCCTTGAATTCTAGTCATTTTACATATGAATAATAGAATTTTCAAGGCAGTAGAGTGGCTTGTCCAAAGTCAGAGTTGGAAAGTGGAAGAACTGCAATTAGAAACTGGGTCTTCTGATTCCCAGACCTGTTATTTTTCCATGCTTCCTTCAGGCTTTTACAGAGCTTACATGGAAAGTCTGTGGGAAAGCTGAAAGCTTTGAGGGGAAGGCAGGCTACTTGTCTGTGATGGAGAGCAGGAAACATGAGCATTTAGGAAGGATGTTAGTTAAGGTAAATAGCAAAAGATTCAGTTTATAGGTCCTCCACCTCTACCCCCTCCACCTCTACCCCCGCCACTTCCCCTGCCTTTTTTCCTAGGCTTAGTTGGTGGTTTTTCGATGAGAAAATTAAATGCCATTTTGACACAGGAAAAATGATCACCGTAGGCTTGCAATGACATTATCCCGAAAGTTCTGTATCACTATAGCAGAACTCTGATTATCCATGTTCTCCATAGCGAGGTCTTTTTTGATTAACAAAGGTGGGGGCTAGTGTCCTGGGAGAATGTATGCTATTCACTCAGAGCAGTCTTCATCTTTTCTTGTCCATATCTCATTTTCCCCAAGATTTTGTTTGTCAGGTCAAGTCTGCTGCTTTTTTGCTTATATTCAGAAATTTAGAGTTTCCTGTCTATTTGTGCCTGTCGTACTGCCATTCCAAACCCCTGGCTTATCAGATTTTTTTTTTTGGTTGCTTCATTATAAAAGTACATGAAAAGGAAAGATAAAATAGCTCTATTCAGATTGTAAAGGCCAAAATATAGATTCCCTAAAATCAAGGTTAATCACCGAAATGCCTATTCAGCCTTAATTATAGTGATGTTACCATTATTCCAAGCCTGCAGCTCTCACTTGCATGTAATTCCCATTGATTCTGATGGGATTTAGGTTCATGGAAGGACTGTAGGATAGGGCCCTAAGGGGCTTGTTCTTGCATTAATTCAAGGGACATTTATGTCTATAATTTCCATTAGAAATAGTGGAGCTTACCTATATATATTCCTCAGGTGCCTGTAGAAGAAAAGTCCCTGGAATTTCAGCAATTATGTCTTTCTCCATTTAGATCTTAATAGGTAAGAAATATATATGAGAAACACTCTGTACTTTTTCTTAAGGATATTACTTTGATTGTTAAAATATCCTTTAAAATGTAAATTAAAATTTGTTACTTGGTGAACATAAGCATTACTGTTCATTTGGATTCCAAGGAGACCTAATAATTAGGGGGTGAATACTAGAAAAGGCAGTGAATTACTATATAGAAAACTGAGATCTGGAGATGATTTTATATATACACTTATATGAATATATCTATATCTATATCTATATCTTTTTCTCAGTGTAGGGATTGTCTTTTGCCTTTTTTTGTATCCTACTCACTTAGCTCAGTACTTGGCACAAAGCAGATATTGAATAAATTCTATCTAACCAACTGACTGATTATATGTGTATTTGTATGTATATGTGTATATGCATACAATCATCTCTAAACCTAATTTACTTAAATAGTTCAACATTTAATTTTATCTTTAAAAAGACTGGTAATATATTTGTTTTATACTGTCAAGAGAAGAAAGGAACACAAACATGATTTTGAACTTCTAAATAATACCTTTTTGAAGTGAAATGATGCAAACCCTACCAAATTATGAAAGGCTATCATTCCCATGAAGTCTATTGAATACTTGGGGAAAAGTCTTATTGAAAATGCACTTCAAGCTGTTTAATTATGTTGTCTCCTCCACCCCAGGACTCCTTTTTTTTTTTTTTTGCTTTGTGATATGTTTGATGCTAAGTGGCTATTTTAGTCCATGTAAGTCTACAAGTAGAAAATACTCCTGTTCACTAAAGAAACATGACTGGATCTGTTAATTAAACCCAGCTCAGGGATTTCTTAAATGTCTGAGAAACTTTTTTTTTTCCATAAATGTTCCCCCTGAAAAAAGCAGGGTCAGGTCTTATCAGTGGTGGTCTCCCTCCAATAGCAGGAGGAAAGTTCAAAAGGTGGGAGATGGGGTGGTGTGGGAAGCTGCACTAGGAAGGGGGCCATGTATTGACATGAAAGGATTGTGTCTGAAGAGGGAAAACCTCCTCTGATCTCTGAGAGCTGCATCAGTGCAGGTCCCCACTGCATAAGCTCTATGCCATTTCTGAGTGGTTTGAAGAGCCAGCTCCGTTTGGAGCTTTAAGAGACTTAGACGAGATCATTTCAGAAGCAAAAAGCTAACCAGAAAACCCATCCTCAGTTCTTTTCCCATTTTACCGTCTTGGCTGCTACTCTTTACTCGTCTGTTTTTAGATAACTTCTCATTCCAAACTTTTTTCTGCCCATTGGATGCCATTGCAATTACAAACTCGTTTAAACGTCCCGTAGCTTTAAGAAAAGAAAGAGCTTTCATTAAAGTTTTTTTTTTTTGAGGGGGATTGGGAGTGGGCTAGAATCATGTTTACCTTTTAAATTCCTGTCCAAGCTGTTGCTAAGGAAGCTGGAAGGAAAGACCAGACACACAAATGGATTTGTATCTTTAAAAGAAAAAAAAAAGCAAATTGTCTATTACAGCTCCAAGAGGACATTATTTTGCAACAATTCTCACTTCTAACTAAGGTAGATTATCTTGCTTCCGAGCAGATGATATATGATGTGCCCATTTTGAGCGTGTCCGTCTGGACAATAGTCCTCATGAAAATACATGTGACAGGGCTTAAGATGATGTGCTCTGTCTCTTGGTAAGGATGGGCATGGCATTTTTTAGGGTATCCTTTATTCCTCAGGCATAGTTGTCTGATAAGGTCAAGTGGTATATTCACAATACCTGATTGCCTGATGTATTCAAGGATCTGGACCCTGAAACAGGCTGTATTTTGACATTTTAAGCCCTTATCCTGATCCCAGCAACCTTGATCCTGGACTTTTTTTTTTTTTTACAACAGCCCCAGATTTGGATCGAAGATATGTCCACGTGTGAGATTCTTCAATAAGTGTTTACTCCGTTTGGTCAGGGGGACTGCCTGTGTTTAATTGAAAAATGCCAGGCTGTTATTTAGTTGACAGGGGCCTCAGGTGTCTCTGTTAGGAAAACTTTTGAAGAACAATCGGATCCTTTCTTCCTGTCTCTCCCTTTTTTGTCCTTATGATATTATTGTGCAGATAAAAATCAGGCAATTTCTATGTGAGATCCAAATTCCACTCTCAAGAAAAATTTGCTCGGTGATATGGCTGATAAGGACATTCCATCTGTGTGGGTACTGAAGACAAAATTGAGAAAGTGCAACTCTTTCCCTTTCACTGACTTCTAGTTAGGACTAGCCTCCTGTGGGCTAGCTACGGAAGCCTGGCACTGTGAGAATTTGTTTCTTCAGAAAGCAGAGGTTCTCTCAATGATATTGAAGGCAAAATATGACATAAAACCATCATTCGTGTTTAAATGTGAACATATTTATGCTAAGCAATCTCCCATTCTTCGTTACACTAATCATTGCTTGACTTGTGGGTGAAAGAGCTCCTTAAGTCTTCTCTTTGACAATGTGGTCAACACTTAACCCTTTGATTAACATGATCTGATTTTACAAGTTTCCACAGACATTGTCTTGTCTTTCCAGAAGTGGTAGGGGCCAGAGTGGAATTTGGTGGTGTCTGCAAATGGCAATGAGTGAAATATAATGTATCAGGAGCATTTAAATGATTTTATTTGGGGGTCACTTCCCATAGGCATGTTTTTGAGCTTCCTCCTCCCTGAGGGTGCTCTCTGTGACTGGAAAGTTTGCTTGGCCTGGTTGGAAATGAACATTTAAAAAATCAGGAATATAATTCAATTCAACAAACATTTGTGTGTCTAGCCTTGTATGGGAGGACATGGCCAGGAGCTATCAGATGAGCAGGCATGGATAGATTCCAATTTGCATCTTTGTAGTTATGTGCGTGCTAAGAATAAAGAAGATATAAAGACTAGTCCCCACCTTCAGAGGGATTACAAGATAATCAAGAGTGGAGGATAGGGAAATTAATAATAATAATAATAATATACTGAAATAATAATAACAACAGTAGCTAGAATTTATAGAGCACTTGAAGATTTGCAAAGCATTTTACATATGTTAACTCATTTGGTCCTCACAGAAACCTTATGAGGTAGGTACTGTTATCCCAGTTTTACAGATGAGGAAACTGAGGCACAGAAAAATTAAGTGTCCAGGGTCACAAAACTAGCAATAACTGAGGAACATTTGAACTCAGATCTTCTTGATTCTAAGTCCAATACTCTTATAATACAAAATAGATTCTGATAAAGACATTAGAGAAACATATAAGACATTATATGAGATAAGAGTGAGAGCTATGGTCATTTCCAAATGGGAAGAACTTGAACTTGTTTGATTTTTTTTTTGGCTTTTTAACCAATTTAGGCATAAATGTTCTAGAAACAAAGAGGTCTCAGTGACAATAGAAGGCAAATGAGCACATATTCATTCTTTCCTTGTTCTTCTCAAAAGCAGTCAAATGGAATATCTTACTTGATAACTTCCGATGAAATCCAATTCAATTAAGTACTGACTTTTAAATATTTCTCTCTGAAAAAGTGTTTTTAGGTGGGTCATCATCAGAGCTGTGCATGGGAGGTTTTCATTGCTTATGGAAAAATAAGCAATTATCAACAGAGCTTTCGCATACCTCTAGTGAATGTACAATACCAACTTTCCAGAAGACTTGGCAACTTGGGATCAGAGCATTTAGAGTTGGATGGGACTCTAAGGAAGATTGGTCTAATGCCTTCAGTTTTGTGGGTGAGAAAATGAAATCCCAAGGAAGGGGATGTGACTTGCTCAATGTCACATACCTGATTAGTGGGAAACCAGGCTAATATTCAGGTCTTATGTCCTCCCAGTCTGGTGTTCTTTCCATTATATCATTCTGCTTTATCCACCAAGAGTTCATTCCCCATTCTAAATATGTTTAGCCAACCCAGCATGGTCCCCAGTTGTCATGATTCTCAAAACATTTCTGGATTCTGAGCCACTTTAGTGGGGCAAAGATCTCATTAATTCCTTCCTCCCATTTGCTCCCATTTAACACCGAGAAAAGAAAAAGACTTCTTCAGATTTAATGGGAAGAATAATATTACCTTTGATAAGACACTAAGGAGGTGATAACTGTTTTTCTTATTAAATATCATAACTAAGTTACTAAGTCACCCTTGCAATAAAAGGCTAGACATTTATTGTATTCTAAACACTGGAGCAGAACTACTGCTGGGCCAAGCTTTGGAAGCCACTAATATACTGAGTCTTTTTTAGAAATAATTTCAGGTATCTTGAAGACATCTTGTGGTTTCTCTGTTCCAATAGGATAGAGACTTAGAAATGGAAATATCATAGGGTGCCCTGGAGTATAACCTCATTTCCTCTTCTTTCCATACCCTGAATTTTTTTCAACTTTAAAAATTCTTACATTAATAAGAAGCAGCATGGTATGGTAGAAAGAGAGCCAGTCCTGGAGCCAGAAATACTTAAGTCAGGCCTTTGACACCTATTGGCTGTGTGACCTTGGGCAAGTCACTGAGCCATATATTGTAAAGACAGGTCTTTGAATCCAAACCAAATAGTTTAAAATAATATAATAATTTAAAATAAGCAAATAATCTAATTTTAAACCAAACAAGCTAAAATATGCTTTTGAAAGCATATATCAATTTTAAATCAAGTAACAAGTATTTTTTTCTTCTATTTCCTTCTGATTTGTTTTTCCATTTGTATTATAATTAGGTAAATAATAATAACAGCAACAAAAGCTGGCAGAAATAAATAGGAAAAAAACCATGGTAGAGGGAGAACACAGTGGGAAACAGAGGACTTTTGTTTACTCAGACATAAGAAGCAGTGTGGCATAATGGACATAGAACTGGCCTCTGAATTAGGATGACCTGGATTTAAATCCATCTCTGGCAAATACTCATTGTGGAACCCTAACTAAGTCATTTGACTTCTGAATGCTCTGTGCAATTCTAAGATTTTGCAGTGCTGATCTGCAGAGGAAGTTTCCTCATCTGGGAATTCCCTATAGCAATGAAATTACAGGTAGGTTCTGCCACTATCTTATCTCTGCATGGTTGTATAATATATATTCCTATTCTCTCTGCTTTCTCCCAGTAGTATCACCTCACATGAGTTCTATCATATTGATAATTTCATAAGATGCAATAATATTTCATCACATTTATATGCCTCAATTTCTCCCATAATTTTCTAATCATAGAACATGTAGATTGTTTCCTAGTTTTTCTTTCTTAGCAATAAAATCTGCTGGAATATTTTTTTAGAGCTAGTTATCCCCCCCCTCCCCTTTTAATAACATCTTTAGACAGGCAGTTACATGGTGCACTGGGTAAAGTGTGGGGTCTGGAGTCAAGAAGATGAGTCTGTGTTCAAATTTGACTTTAGACATTTCCTAGTCATGTGACCTTGGACAAGTCACTTCATTCTGTCTGCTACAGTTTCTTTAAAATGAACTGGAGAAAGAAATGGCAAATCACTTTAGTATCTTTGCAAGAAACACCCCAATGGGATCACAGAGAGCCAGAGGGAAATGAAACTACTGAACAACAAACAAAAATTCTTAACATAAAGTCTTAGTGTCATTGGATTAAAGAGTAATAATAAGTTGGCAATTCTTATATATTGTCATACTGCAATCCACCAAAGTTTGCCTCAAGTCAGTTCCACCACCATGGTGATAGAGTAGTGTGGATAGCTTTTCACAGCCTGCCAACATTGACTTTTAATAGTTTTGTACTATATTTACTGGTTTAATGTGTTTAAGGTAGTATCTCTAGTAGTATATTTGAATTTGTGTTTCTCAAATTATTAGAAAGTTGGAATGGTTTTCTAGATATTCTTTTCTGCCCTCAAAAACCTCCACCTTGGCTGATCCTTATGCAAAGTTTAAAGCAAACCAGTCATTTCTCTTGGTTTCTTGGGGTCCTTGTTCCCAGCTTTCCATGGGAAAAGACAGGGAGCACTTCTGTCCTCATCTTATTTTCTGAAAAAGAACCTGAGACCCATCTTAAGCTCTGGATTTATAAACTCTTACTAGTGTGACAGAGAGGAATGTAATTACCTTTGATTCCATTGTATTCATGAGTTCATCCATGTAGACATTCCTTCCACTGATAATAATTTCAACCCAGCCACACTTTCTCATCTGGTGCCAGTAGTCTTGTGTGTGTCTTTCCACAAATTCTCTTTAGGGATCTAGTCAATGTTCCAGAGGCTTCTAAAGTGCTTTGCACATAGTAAGTGCTCACTAAATGTCATTGTTTTTATATTTTATGGATAATAGCCAGTTGGGTAGTGTGCATATAGAGTGCTGGACCTGGAGTCAAAAAGACTGAGTCTAGCCTCAAATCCCTACTAGACATATGACCCTGGGCAAGTCACTTAAATGTTGTCTATCTTTGTTTTCTCACTTGTAAAGTGTGAATAATTTACCTCCCAGGACTGGTCTGAGGATTAAATGAAAGAATATTTGTAAAGCTCCTATTTTCTTTTAATTCCCCCCCCCCCCCCCCATACTTTGGTCTCATAGAATAGAACAATAAGTGTTAATGGAACTCATTGAGATCAGGGCAGAATTAATTTACTTCTCAGAGTTCTCCAAAGTGGCCTTCTCTACATTAAACACCCCCTTTGCAACAGGGGAGAAAGAGTCACTTTAGGTTATTTAACAGGATAATAGATTTAGGGCCAGAAGGGACCTTAGAGAAATTTCTAATGCAACAGTCCCTCATGTTACAGATAGGAAACAGTTCTAGAGAACTATGCTTTGCTGATAGTCATAAAAGTAATAAGTAAATGCTCCAGGATTCCCTCCCTCCCTACCTCCCTTCCTTCCTTCCTTCCTTCCTCCCTTCCTCCCTCCCTCCCTCCCTCCCTCCCTTCCTTCCTTCCTTCCTTCCTTCCTTCCTTCCTTCCTTCCTTCCTTCCTTCCTTCCTTCCTTCCTTCCTTCCTTCCTCCCTCCCTCCCTCCCTCCCTCCCTCCCTCCTCTCTCTTCTTTAAGTGAATGAATCAAGTATTGATTAAATACTTATTACATGCCAAATGCCCTAAATGTCAGGGATAACAAATAGAAAAGTGAGAAAGTCTTTCCCTTCAGGTTGTGCTGGCCAAGGAAGAGTGTTTTAGTCTGGATTGGTGAGTGAACATGCCTTTTCCAGATGCAAGTCAATTTGATCTCATTACAATTCTTAGAGCAAGAAGGAGGGAGAGGAATATCTTGATATCTCTTTCTTTTAAAATAAAGTTTTGCTGATGCTTTTTCCCCCTTCACTGACTTCCTTATCTTTTACCATATAGAAGTAAGCAAAATAACCCAACATATTGACCATTTCTGAAAATACATGACTGTATTCTTCTAGTCTATGTCCATACTAAGAGGTGGGAGATGTCCTTCCTTATAAGTTGTCTGAATTCATGATTAATCATTCTATTATTAAAGATCTGAAGTCTCTCAGTGTTTTTTCCTTGACATAATAGTGATCAATTGTACACTTTTCCTTTTTCCGAGTCTTTTACTTAACATTATTTCATATATCTTTCCCAGCTAATATGAATCTTCATAGCTATACTTTCTTATGGTGAAATAATATTGTATTATATTCATATATCAAAATTTGTTCAGATATTCCTTAATTGGACATCCACTTTCTAGTTCTTTGTTACCACTAAGGGTGAAGCCATTAATATTTTTATACAACTGAGACCTTTTCTCTCTTTAACCTTTTTTGGGAGTATATATCCTCTTGAATGCTATTGCATTATGCACAAAGAATATATAGTTTCTTGACTTCTGAAGTTTAATTCCAAATTAATTTCCATGTAGTTGAACTATTTCACAGTTCCACCAACATTATATTGAGAAACTCTAACATTTATCATTTTCTTTTTTTTTTCATGCCTGCCAATCTGTTGTGTCTGAGGTATAATCTCAGAATTTTTTTTAATGGCAATTTTCTTATTATCAGTGATTTGTCACATTCTTTGTTGTTGATTGTTTGTGTTTTGTGTTTTTAAACTGCCTGTTCATATCATTTGACTACTAATATTTTGGAAAATGATCGTTACTCTTTCCAGTATATGTTTTATTTTCAGGTTATATATTTTTTTGCAATTCTTTTTACTCAGTTACATGTAATTTTTTAACATTCACTTTTTTCAAATTTGAGATCCACATTCTTTTTCCCTCCTCCCTTTTCTACTTTGAGAAGGCAAGCAATTTGATTTAGATTATAAATGTAAAGTCATACAAAATACATTTCCATATTAGCTGTGTTGCAAAAGAAAACACAGAATAGACCACAAATCAAAAAAACAAACCAACAAGAAAAATAAAGTTTAAAAAAAGCATCAATCTATATTTAGGCTCCATCAATTCTTTCTCTGGAGGTGGATAGCATTTTTCATAACAATTCCAAAAATCTTCTGATGAAAAATGCTATCCATCTCCAGTATGCCTTCCAATAACATCCTTCCTTCACTAATCCCTACTCTCTATCCAAGAACTGACTGAATAAAGTTGATGCCCCAGTTTTTTTGGCAAACTTCCTATGACCTTGTGAGTTACCCATTTACCTGGATTACTCACAGTTTCATATTAATAATCATAATAGCTGATATTTGTATAGTTCTTTAAATTTTATGAAATACTTTGCATACATGGGCCTCACAGAAATCCCTGGGAGTTATCACTTCAGGTATTAATATTGCCATTTTATAAGGAGGACTTTGAAGCTTAGAGTTAAGTGACTTGCTCAGGGCCATATAGCTACTTTAGTGTCAGAAGTAAGTTTTGAACTTATTTCCTGACTTCAAGTCCATCACTTTGTTCTATATGTTTGTGTGTATGTATGTGTACATATAACAAAGATAAAAAACTAAATGCAGATTGCTTTTTCCAAACACATCCAATCAATCAACATGGTTACCTTTTTTCTTTTGCCTTCCTTTACTCTTGGGGGAGGCAGAGGTGAGGATGGGATTATTCATTTAGTAACAAACTCATTTAACTAAAGGTTATTGATGGCTATCGTGCTCTAGACACTGGTGGCTTTAGGAAGTTCAGAAGCATAAAATAGGTATTATATATATGTGTGCATGTGTGTATAAATACATGTAAATATATGCACAAAAAATTAAACTTTAAAAATGAGAGAGAAGACATCATAAAAAAAATCAAGCATAGTTTTTTTTAACAAAAACCCAAATGGTTCAGATAGTAAATGCTATCAGAGCTTAGAGGAGGGAGAAATCATTGTGTTCTGGAAGTGACCATGGAATGTTTCATGAGGAAGTTACATCTAAGCTGGACATTGAAGGATAATTAGTATTTTGAATTTCAAAAATGCCAAATAAATATTTGTTTAGTGAATCAGGGAACAAATAAACAAATAGCCAGTAAACTATCTGTGCAATTCTGTACAAACCTCTTTATCTCTCTTTGTTTCACCTTCTTCATCTGTAAAAAAATGAAGGATTTGGATTCTAAGAATCACTGAGTCTCTTCTGTCTCTGAATTCTATAATATAGGAACTAGATACAGTTAACAAGTCATAGAAGGTTAGTGCTGAGATCTCTTAGTCCAACTCTCACATTTTTAAAGACAATCTGTATCTGACCATTCTTTGACAATAAAAAGGGACGAAACAAAGACCTAAAAGTAGGACTGCATATGGCATATCTGAGGTATGGTGAGTGACCTGGGATAATTTATATTGGGGGATTCATAGAAGAAAAATTTGAAACCTAATGGCAGAGAAGATAAAATTAGTGACCTTTTTTTGTTGTTGTTGTTAAAAAGAGTTCCTAGGAAGAAAAATCCTTGCATAATCTATTTCTCTGTGGGATTAGAAAGTTTCTGCTAGCTCTGTGACCCTGGACAAGTCTCTTGACTCCAATTGCATAGCCCTTATTGCTCTTCTGCCTTGGAACCAATACTTAGTATTGATTCTAAGAGAAATGATGAGGGCTTAAAAAAAAAAAGCATTTTCTGCTAAGAGTCCACCTTTGTTCTCACAGGTATGTCTTACCAATTGGAATTTAGGTCTTTCTTCCTGGACAGTGTCAAAAGGTCCACTGGACCTTTTGTGGGCAATTCAGCCTGGGGATTGATATTCCTTATCGTTGTTGCCAAATACCTTGATTTCTCATCTATCCAGGGCCAAGATCTTTGTGAGTTCATATTGTAGCTGACTTTTAAGCCTCTTTTATTTTCCAGTCTCTTTGCTGAGATCTTCAAGGGCTTCTATGATCCAAGATGACTTATGGGTAATTTTCCCTAACTCCACACTTCAGTTAAATGGGGAGAGTAAATTGAATGTTTCCCATCATCCTTATCATACCACTTTAAGCACTCTCCTATTGGTAGGTGTGATTTTCTCTGGTCTTGCACTTATTTTTTGAGAATAGACATGCATCTTGGGATATATGGGATGACTTTTTTTAAGAGGGAAAAGGGTGCTCTCTTTCCTTCCTTCCTTCCTTCCTTCCTTCCTTCCTTCCTTCCTTCCTTCCTTCCTTCCTTCCTTCCTTTTTTCCTTTCTCCCTCCCTCCTTCCCTTCCTCCCTCCCTTCTTCTTTCTTTCTTTCTTTCTTTCTTTCTTTCTTTCTTTCTTTCTTTCTTTCTTTCTTTCTTTCTTTCTTTCTTTCTTTCTTTCTTTCTTTCTTTCTTTCTTTCTTTCTTTCTTTCTTTCTTTCTTTCTTTCTTTCTTTCTTTCTTTCTTTCTTTCTTTCTTTCTTTCTTTCTTTCTTTCCTGTTTACCATCCATCTTAAAATTAATATTGTGTGTGGCTTCCAAGGCAGAACAGCAGTAAAGGCTAGGCAATGGGGGTTAAGTGATTTTCCCAAAGTCATATAGCCAGGAAGGGTATGAGGTCAGATTTGAACCCCGGACCTCCCATCTCTAGACCTGGTTCTTTATCCACTGATTTAGCCACCTAACTGCCCCCAGTTGCTTTTTCGATAAAAGTTTTGTTGATAGATAGGGAGTATAACTAATGTAGTCTATTGATTTCCAGCCTCACAATATAGAAATAGTGCCCAGCATTATAAAAATTAAGAGCTTTATATCATATGCTGGCACTTATAGCCCATTATTTAAGTTATTACTGGTGATAACTTTTTTTGATTTGGGAATTTAAGTATGTCTTGATAATTTGGAATCAGAACTACTTTTTACCTCTGTCATAATTTGGTTTCAAAATGGTTAAGTATATTTCATTAAATAACTGCAAACTTCCTGAATAGGCCTGCCTCTATATCATATGTCACATAATCATAACTTAGATGTAAAATATTAAAATGTAAATGACCAAACAAAAACTTGTGGGAAGAAATATATGACTTTTATTGCATTTTAAGAAAAGTTGTTCAAATATTTGCCTTTAGTCAAAATTTATGATGAATTGAAAGTAAGGAGGAAAAAAGTGTTTATGACTATTGTAAGACATTTTTCAGAAAGGTAATAGAGACTGACACTGATGAACAAATCCATTTTTGTTGATTTCCCATGTCAAACTTCCTCTGCTGTCTCTGGACTTTTATTTGCCTAGCACGTAGATATTGCTTATAATGGAGTCTGTTAGCATGGATTTCTTAAAGTCCATTTGCAATTTGAGCTGGACAAGTGTTTTGACTTGGCTATTTAAATATTTTTATATGAATTTATATAAGATATGTAATGTGAGGTCCCTCTTTGTACTTTTTTCTCCTTGAGAAATGTTTCAGCTGCTGAAAGTATCGGTGGGTCCTATCAAATTTTTGTGTTTGTCTCTGTCACAAATTAGCATGCACTTGTTCTATATTAATCCCCAAAGTGACACATCAGCTCCCTTACCCATAATAAACAGAAAATAATGTAATAATTACCAATGCTAGGTATAATGAAAAAATTATATTTTCTTCAACTAAATGCAGATTGCTAACAATAGACAGAATAGAATCAAATCAATATTTTGACATAGTACTATTATATCTGGCTCATTAATTTGGAGACAACTTTCTCTTGAATCCTAACTCCTAGTCAAGTTCTATCATGTCAACAAGTAGGGGTTCCAATGTATGCTTCTATTCCATTGTAGTACATAACATTTAACCAACTGTTTTAGGGGAGGGGAATGCTGCTTCCTTCCATGAATATGCAGAGACCGAATTTGTGTGAGACTTTCTCTTAGCAACACTGGAAAAATTTAGTATTGTTACCTGAATTTAGAAGATGTTCATTGCAGCTAAAGGCAATGTACAGTTTCACAAAATATATTATCTTTAGGAATTCATCCATCAATTTTACTGGAATGTTTTATTCTTTTAAACAACAGGTCTCTCTTTATCCTCTGCCTTTTCTTTCCTTTCTTTTCCTTTCATCTCTCTCTTTTTAAAGAATTTAGATTTTTCTGATTCTTCAACACAGATTGTTGGTTGATTAAGGTCAATGGTAGCACTTATCAAGTCCCTCTATTGACTTGGGTCAGGTGATATAAGTAATTGATTTGCTTTATGCACAGAATTGCTAATTTTCTATTGTAACAGTCTCTTCCAAAGAATCTCATTCTTCATTTCCATGAGTTATTTATGTGATATTTAAGAGCAATCCATTTTTTTTTCCTTTACAGGTACTGTGCTATCAAATTAGTGGAGAATTACATATCTCACTAGTGCAAAAGTATTTATTTCACTGCTGGTTGTTCTCTTTTGTTTTTCAGAGATCACAATAGCCTGAGATTTAGAATAGCAGATAATAACATGCAGTGCATATTATTGACAGAGCTTAATTGTCTTATTGACAACTCACTTGCACTTGGAGAAGCATGCTCATATTAATCACCCTGTGAACTTGTATGCATTTTCATGACTAAAGCTATAATTACAGGAAGATTTCAGAATTCAAATGTCTGCCCTCAAAATCTTCACCTTCTCTACATTTGGGCAAAAGGTCTGTGGCACCATAGGAGACCTCAACCTTTCTTCCTTAGTTAGCTTTCCCTTCCTTGAGGCCTTTCCAATGTTCCCTCTGGAAACATTTGGCTAATGAACCCTTTCACCTAGTAGTCCTTTCAGAAAAGAAGGAAAAAATGAAAACTTCCTGAAGACCCAACAATGTTGAATGCTCATTGCAAGGACAGATCCATCCTTGGTGCTGCTAATCAAGTGAAATTTCTCTCTTCCTCACCTTCCCATTTATTTTGGATTCTTAATTTTATTTTCTTTTAGGAATTTCTGGAAGGGAATATTAAAGAGATTTAGAAAATCTTGGAGTTACTAGGGCAGTTGAAAATATAAATTAGTTCAAGAGGGGGTTGGATTCATTAAAAAGATTTTTTTGGATAAAATTTTATATGATGGAGCCATTATGAGTTACAAAGGGAAGAATCTTAGGATCATTTAGATTTTGGTTCAGGAAGGGAACCTCAAAGGTCATCTTGTTCAATGTCTTGATTTTTATATGTGAAGAAACAGAATCTTGGAGGTGAAGTGATTTGCCCAAGATGGGGAGTTGTAGAATTTTGGGGATACACTTCTGTTCTTTTGAGGATTTCTTGTGAATTATCCCTTGGTTCTTATTACAGGCAGAACTGGGTTCAATAGATTGGTCCAATCTGGTATATAATTTTGAGAGTTTTCCCCATCATAGCTAACAAGTGACTGATTGTGATAGAAACTCAGAAGACATTTCCTCAGGATTCATGTAGCCCTGATGGTTGAGAAGGCCTTTTCCCTCTTGGGGGAATGATTATTTAATAAGGCATTTCCTTCTTCTTGATGTGATCTTGTATAACTTTGGCTCATTCCATCAGGGCTCATATCAGCCAGTCTTAAGTAGCTGCCAAATGTATTTTCTTGCCTATTTTTCCTTCTCTGGGACTGGCCACATGGCATCCCCAGGCCTCTCACCCATCAGTACTTTCTGCATGGAGTGTTCACGTTAGGTTCCTTGTCACTGCTGAGTGCCAGCTGTGTGGGGCCTTGATTAACATGGATAAAAGTTGTTGCATGTGCTAAGTTTTCATCTTTGGAAGTACTTGATGGGAGAATCCTGGGCAGAGGAGTAGTCCTGGAGTCCCAGAGAATATTGCAATCTTGGCACACTGATTGGTTGCCACTCATTTGACTGATGAGTGAGGTGGAGTAACCCCACTGTCTTCAACAAGATACTCAAATCACAGAAAATAATTACAGGAAAGGGGGTAGGGAGGAAGGGACTTTATAGAGTTAGAGCATCCTATGTGACATCCTATTTCACAAGTTGCTCATAGCCTGTGATAGTTGATGATACTTATACAACTTGAAGGACCTATTTACTAAAAGTATTTGAAATTTTCATTTTCTACCCCCTCTCCCTTAAGGAAACCCCACAGCCAATAATTCTTTCAGAGATGTAAGATAATGTTAATATTTAAATGGATAATCCTTCATTTTTATGTTTTCATCCTCAAGGATCATAGGATTTAGGACTGGAAGGTAGTTTAGAGATAATCTGACCCAATATTTTCATTTTACAGATGAGGAGACTGAGGTCCAGAGAAGGAAAGGTCTGTAGTTCAACAGTGTAATTTTACAGAGGAGGGAACTAATTAGTTAAAATGACTTTTCAAGGTTACAAAGTGATTTCACAGTAGAGCTAGGATTTGAATTCAAATCTGGCTCCAAAATAAGTGCACAGTTCTATAAGCCATTCATCCTGTAAGATGTTTTGTTTTTTGTTTTAAGATCCAGAGCATTTGCTAGAAAGCAAGTTCTTTAAAGAGCTGGGATCATGTCATGTTTCTTTTTCAACCCCCATTAGGCCTACCAAAGGGATGGACCATAATAGGTGCTGAATCATTCCTTGAATGAATGAATGAAATGGGAGAGTGGACTCAATAACTGAGGTTAAATATAATTTCCCACTTGGTTACTGAGGCTCTTGTGAAATATTATCCTTGGAAACTAACTAGACAGCAACATTTTTGACTCAGGAGGACAAGTTTTTGAAAACAGTGAGAAAAAACATCAATCTAATTAAAGAAAAATTAAATTAAGTCTGTATTCATGGGTAACTCCAAACTGACAGGCTTGAAAACTGAGACTTTTGGGTAGTGCAGAACTCACTAACAAGGGATTTCTTGACCATAAAAGTTTTTTTTTTTTTTTAATTATGGCAAATTACAAATGATTCTTAAAAATTCAAGTAAGTCTGTTAAGGGCAGAGATTGTTCCCTTAAAATTTTTTTTTTAATCCACCAGCACCTAGCATAGAACTTGTTCAAGCTGGCACAGTGGATAGAGTGCAGGATTTAGAAGTCAGGAAGATATGAATTAAAATTCTCCTTCAGAAACTTACTTGGGCAAGTCATTGAATCTCTGTCTGCCTCAGTTTTCTCATCTGTACAATAGGCATTATAATTGCACCTATTTCCAAGGGTTTTATTGTGAGAAACAAATAAATAAACATATGTCAAGCATTTTGCAAACCGTAAAGCATTATAAAGATGCTAGCTATTATTAATAAATGCCTGCTGGATTTGTTGAATGATGTTGCCTGGTTAGAGTGTTACCTGGGGCAAAGTCTTCTGCAAGGTTATTTCTTTAGATAACATGGTCTCCTCTTGAACATCAGTACTGTGGTTCTAGAGTGTGGAAATGAGGAAGGAGACAAATATAACTTTAATTCAGCAGGATCGGAGACAAAGAAAAGAAAAGAAAAAAATTAAAGCGTTATCATGAAAATAACCCTGGCTCTGGGATCAGAGGACCTGGGTTCAAATCCCAGCTCTGCTGCTTACTATCAATGGCAAGCCCTTTAAATCTCCCTGGGCTTTCATCTCTAAAATGAAGGCATTGAACTAGATGACCTCACACATCCCTAGATCTATGGACTTGAGGGCTGGGTAACTTCTTTCCCAGTTATTTCTTGTTTCCATTGAAATTGTCTTGATGGCACCCCCTTAGCCACAATTTCAGAGAAAGCCAGATATTCACTGGAACCTATGTTTGATCATCCTTCCTCCTCCCTTCCTCCCCCCAGCATCCTTTTCTCATAAAGATGCAGGGCCCATTCCTCTGCTTTCCTGGTAGTAAGCAAAGACAGGAACCCCTCTTTGAGGAGGTGAAGTTCTGTAATTCATTCTTTTGAACCTCCCCCCTCTTTGTTTCTCTCAGACAATTGTTTCTGGCAGGCCAGGTTTCCAAGTTGGGCTGGGTTGACCAGGCTTCTTTTAAACGAAAGCAACATGTGGCTCTGTTACCTAATCTTTGTGTCTGAAATTCAAACCAAATAGGAAATAAATAGAAGATGAAAGTAGAATGACTGTAATTTATAGAAAAGCTTGCAAGTGATTTTTAAGAATTTGTAACATTTTCAAGAAAATGCCAATAAAGGAGGCAGAGGAGGGCAGGGCAGGCTAATATATTTTCAGAAGGCAGATATTCTTGAAAGATATAGCTGTTCCTGGGGTAATCAGTCAACATATGTGATAGAGAGGGAAGGATCTCCTTAACTTTAATCATAGAGACTTCACATTCCATAGAAGTTAGACGATCTCTTCATAAGCTCCCGATGGAACAAGCAGGACAAGGTGTTATTAAAGCTGCCTCAGGTATGTTTGACTTTTGACCTTTGCCAGCATTAGTTATGGGAGGCTGTTTTCCTCCAAAGCCTATTAGATTTCATTTCCTGACAAGGAGGACTTTTCAGTGAATGAATCACCCATCTTTTTGTTTCCCAGCTTTATTTTCCTTCTGAAAGTTGGTGAAATTTAGCTGACAGGACAGAGTATTGCTAAATGCTAAGTTGAAATCATTATTATAAAAGTCTTCAATCTGACGCCATGCTGGGGTTTAACTGATCCTAGATCATTCGTTATACACGACTATTTTCACTCTCATTCCATGTTTGTTTTTTCAATTCATTGTACAGGTTTAATACTAAAAGTTTTCCTGTTGCTTAGAATTTGTAGAATCAGAGGCAGCTTTATTTTTTTTTAAATTTTTACATTGAAATTTAGGGATGACCTATTCCAGAAATTAACAGATTATCTTGTAGCCATGGATCTTTTTGGTAATACGTCTTATTGTTTACATATTGTCTCCCTCATCAGACTGTGAGTTCTTAGAGAGGGGACTGTTTTGTTGTTGTTGTTGTTGTTGTTGTTGTTTTCATCTTTCTTTGGATCTCTAGATCTTATCTCAGTACCTGGCACGTAGTAGGCACTTGGTAAATGTTTGAATTTGTCTAGCAAAAAGAACCCTGGATGTGAAATTTGAAAATCTGAGTTCAAATAGTTGTTCTGCTTCTTTCCTACTTTCATGACCTTGGACAAGTCACTTAATGCTTCTGGGCCTCATTTGTTTTCACCTCTAAATCAATCAGTCAACAAGTATTTATTAAGCTCCTACTCTGAGACAATTGGAAATATAATTGCAATGAATGAAATGATATATACTTTTTTTTTAAAACCCCTTACCTTTGGTTTTAGAATCAATACTGAATTTTGGTTCCAAGGCTGAAAAGCAATAAGGGCTAAGCAATTGGGGTTAAGTCCCCAGGATCACATAACTAGGACATATCTGAAGTTACCTTTGAACCCAAAACCTCCCAAATGATATCTCCTTTTGAAGAGCCTACCTGTGAATGAGGAAGATAATAAGTAAATATGTAAGTATATGTATAGAATAATGAGAATAAAAACAAGTATACACAAAATAGTTGAAGATCAAGTAATTTGGGAAGGATAGCAGTGGTAGTTTGATGAGTGGTTTCAGGAAAAGTTTCATAAAGAAAGTGGGGCATGAGCTGCATCTTGAAGGAAAAGAAAACTTCTATGAGACAAATGTGAAGAGGAAGTGCATTCCAGGCATGGAGGATAGCTGGTGCAAAATTATGGAGTCAGAGGATGGAGTATTGTCATGTGTGAGGAACAGAGAGAGGAAGTTTGGCTGAGGCACAGATTGCCCTGGCAATATAGGTTAGGATCAGGTCAAAGGTTTACAAAGCTATAAAAGGAGAATATTGGACTAAATATCCTCTAAGCTCTCTCCCACTTCATCTAAATGTATAATACTAATTTTTTAAAAAATGTTAAATCTACCTTTCCTTCCTCAAATATATAAGTAATGTTACATTGAAATAAAACACTGATTTCAAGGAAAGTACTCTGGTTTTATATATATATATATATATATATATATATATATTTATACAAATAAGCAGTGGTAAATTGGAAGAGTATATACTCATTGGGAGACTTTGGCTCATTCAGAGACCACTACCCTCTTTCCATTCATCAGCCCTCCAAAGTTTCAGTCCCAGGACAACCTTCACAGGTTTAGAATGCTTTCCTCATTTCAGTATCTCTCACTTCTGGTATACTGACTTAAGTAGATGTGAAATGTGGCATATTTCTTAGGGGCATCCTTTAAACAGCTTCTCCTTCTACCAAAGATAACTCTTCTCAAGTCCACTGTCTTGCCAAATAGACGAGACAAGAACATGTTTTCTATTGATTTTGAAAAGCAATTCAGGACCCAACTGGTAATAATAGGTGTGACCCGTACGGTTTTACATGCAGCCTGCTAGCAGCTCTAGCGCTTGTTGAGTCACTCTGATGTTTGGGATGCACATTCTTTGAAGATTACTTCTAAAGGAAGACATCCAAATCCTTAATTCGCGATTCTGTCTATTCCTGCCGTGTTTACATTCCACCATGGCAGAAGATCACTGTAAAAAGAAAAGATGAAAATGCACTTTAAAAAGGGTTTCTAGCGACAGGCCTCCTTCAAAGATCCTAGCCCTTCTCCCCTTTTTCCTTCTCTTTGGCACAAAAGTCCATGTTTTATGGAGGAAAAAAATGTATATGCTAATGGTTGATACAAAGGTTTACCACATGACTGTGACCCATCCCACTAGAACATTTGGACTGAATGGTAGTATGTGACAAAGCAAATATGTGATTTTTAGGTTGCTGCTGGGGTGCTGTTTTCATTTAGGATCATTGCAAAGTTCCTGACTTATGATTCGCTACATAGATCTTTTGGGTTCTATGATAGAATTTTCTGAAAGGAATCTTGGTGAAGTTTAATGGGATTTGGGGTGGGAGGGACTGGTGATGGTTCTGTCACTGTTCTCTTCCTCTCAGCATAGATGAATGATCATTTTAAGGGTCTGTTCTCATTAGATGTTAAGAAAGGAAGGACTGGTGACACAAAAGAAATTGCTTTGCTTTGATCTCAGTTAGTCATGTGTTTGGGTGTCAGCTCCAAGAACTTTGGAACTTTGTTCTCTTGACCCAGAATCATAGAATCTTAGACCATATCTGGAAGTAGAAGTCATCTTAATCCAATGTTGTAATTTTACAGATGAGGAAACTGAGTCTTAGAGAAATAAACATGAATGAAAACAGTGAGTGAAAAAAATTATTAAGCACTTCTCATCTGCCTGGCATTGGCCAATACAAATAGAAAAGCAAGAGCTTATATTCTAATGGTGGAGACAACAGGCATAGGAGAATGGTGCCCCTGAGGCAAAATTTGGTCCAGAGAGTTGCGAGGAGACGAATGGAGCAGATTGATATACCCCATCCAGGAACGATGACAGAGTTGCTTCAGTGAAGGCTCATGGTTCATTGTATGAGTACTGGAAAGGAGAGGGAAAAGTGTAAGCAAGGTAGTTGGTGAGGATGCTGTAAAAGTAGTGACCATAGAGGAAGGAGTGAAATGAAGGATGCCTGGAACTTTTCTGAAATAATGGTGTGGGAAAAGCAGTCACCAACCTAGAAAAGAGGAGTCAAAGACATATAAGTAGTAAATAGGCCAACTAGAATTTGAATCCAGATCTGTTAACCCCATCTCCAGCATTCTTTCCACTATACTGCACTACCATAAGACCTAGGTGATGGATCCCATTATAATTCAGCTAAATATTCAATCATAATCAATGAGAAGAATTGATTATCTTGCCACAAGCTAATGGTGCCTGCTCTCCATTGCTGATTCTTAACAATGAGACTTTTACAGTAGAACACAAGTTTGGGGGCTTGGATGTAAGGAAGATGAATTATTTATAAGAGTATTAATTGGGTGTCTCTGCAATCTGAAGGCAAATAAAAATAAGTTTGCATTACATGTGATTAAATAATCCATTGGTTTTCTCCTCTCTGTTAACATGGATAATAAGATCTCCCTCAAAGTATCATGTCTGTACTTAACTGCTAACTTATTGAATATAAGCTCTCTGAAGACAGGGAATGTTTTCATTTTGTCTGTTTTTTCAGAGCCTAGCATGAAATTAGCTTATAATCAGTGCTTAATAGGTGTTTGTTGGGTTTTATTGGAGGGAATATAAAGAAAATATCTCTTGCTATTTGACCAAGCTAGGAGCATTATGCTTCTATTCGGTTTATATGTATACTAAAACCTATTTGGTAACGTCTTCTCTTGAGTAAAAATATTAGTTAATTGGTCTTATTATTTTTAGGTTAAGAGAAGAATTTTAATTATAGCAAACACCAAATTTGAGAAGAATATTTAGAGAACAAGTTATAAGAATTATTGTCAACAGTGCCTGCCATATTTAAACAATATTCTACTCAATGCCTTATAGGTCTATGATGTTTATAGTTTTGTTTCAAAGTCAAATTGCTAAAAATTATGCTCTTCTGCAAAACCCACAAATGCTCATTAAATTGATGAACTAGTAACAATGATTTGAGTTGAGATCCCTAGGGATTTTGGGGAAGTTTTTCTCAGAATTCTGCTGGAAACCTTGGTCATTGACCCTACAGTAGCCTTAATCTGAACTTCTCCTCAGGGGATCCTGTGAAATGAGTCTGAGGGTGATAAAGGTAGACTCTACATACTCCAGAAGAGTGGAGACTAGGCCATTGTCCAATTTCATTGTTTTGTGTAGGTAGCCAATAGCTAATCTAGCAATTCAGGCCAGGAACTTGTGCTTCAAGGATTCTCTTGGCATTGGCTTACTATCAGACATCCTCCATAAAGACCCTGGATCTTCTTGTCTTTGAACTGTGTAGACATAGCCACATCCCAAACCATGAAAGCTTTGATTGTTTGTAGCTATAAATGAATCAACTGTTAGATGAAAAAATACCCCACTCCTCACCAAAAAAAAAAGTTATCTTTTATTTTTAAAAATTCTTTTTTTTTTGCTCTAAGTATAATCAATTCTAAGCTACTTGAAGGCAGGGACTGTTTTCATCTTTCTCTTTTTATCTCCTGGCCTCCCACAGTGCCTTGCACCTCTGTTATGTTTCCTGTTGCCCCTCTATACCACTAGACAATTGCAGCAACTCCCAAATGATTTCC
>NC_077227.1:438430111-438457611 GCF_027887165.1 Monodelphis domestica | reverse complement strand
TGCTTTGGCGAGGATGTACGACTGTAGAGAAGGACCCTGAGCTTTACTGGTGAATTTAAAGCGGCATTGTCTCTACTTTTTCTCTAAGGTACACTGAGAATTTCATTAGTAACTAGATATTTCCAGAAAGAGGACTAGAGGAAAGAGGCACTATTTGTGATGCTTGCTGCTAGACTGAAGCCGGAAAGTTCACGTTTTAGCCTGGGCTCTTAACATTTGGGGTTGGACCTTGGGAAATTTCCTGGGAGACTGAGGTCACATTTTTTATACATGTTGAAAAATATTCACTTATCAGTATTGGCGCAACTGTAAACAAGTGATAAAGTGACAACGTTTCCAACAGTAAAACTGACAGCATTTACTTTAATTTTCTGTCATTTTGGTAATTATATCAATCAAGACCCAAAACTAAAATGATATTTTAGCATGCAATAAGAAATGAGGAATTCAGATCTTAAAAGACCATTACAATTAGCTTTGAAACATTCCCCATTTTAACATAATTGTTTCATATAGCTTATATGTCTTCATTTACAGGCAAATATTCTGTTGATCTTTTATAAACAAAGTAGCACCCATCTGCTTCTTGAGACACTCCTGGTGCCTATTCATTGCAAAAATAATACATGTCCTAATGACTTCCACATATTTTGAAATCTCCCTTTTGAAATTGGTCTTGGCAGATTATTTGCAGGTACTTGAGTTGCATCTGTTTGCAATTTTGCAAATGCGGAAGACTTTAATGTTGAGCGCTGCAAGAGGGCTATTTTAATCCTCAGATAACATTGACTGTCATCAAAAGCCACATTTATCTTTTCCAAGGTGGGGCAAATGTGTAATGTTAAAAGACAGTAAAAGGTCAAGGTCAAGGCTGAGGTCTGACTATTTTCCTTTCATAAAACTGTGCCTTTTGCGTTCTCTTTCTTATATTTCTTTTCATTGAAGTCTAAGCTTAACTACCCATCGCCAAGAGGATGTTTTGCTGATAAAATGAAAGATCAGGAAGAGAGTAAATCTGAAATAATTGTGAACTTCAGTCTCTTGTGCTTATTACCACCATGTGGCTAACAGCTGACCAACTCGAAGCCAGTTTCTATTTACACTGCAGAACTAAATAGCATTGTACTAGAAAATTCAGCTTTCCTCCTGTGAAATCACCAGGCCCTTCATCAGGTGGGCAACTCAGATAAGTTTGGTTGTCCACAATCATGGGAATGGATCAACTAATGGAAGATGTCGGTCTGCTTTTCCTGGACAAAGGACACAGAGTTATAGAAATGCCAAAGGCCAAGATGGAAATCAGAGCAACTTTTTTTCTGAAGGTTTTTCCAGCAAGACCACTTCCAGTGGTGAATCCAAGCAAGCTCAAATATATAGCTGAAATGATCTGACAGTGATCTTACCTGGCTTAATTATGGTAGTCACTCCAGCACCTGATGGGAAATCTTTAGAGGGACTCCCTAAATTCTGGGCACAATGTGATGAATGAAAGATTTTATTCACATCTGGAGCTAGATTCATTAGCCTTTCTCCACTTAAAATAGAATGGCATTCTATATTCTAGATGTGCTACATGGGGATATAGCAAGGTGATTTTCTTTTTGGGTCAATGCCATCTTTTGCCACAAATAACTGAAGTATGTAAGCTTTTCTAGAAGAATATAAACATTTTAAGGGTAAGAATTAATTTTCATTTTGTGGCTGTATCCCTGGTGTACAATACCTAGTGTACAGATTGTATGCCTATTGTACAGTACAGTCATAGTTCAAGGTACCTTTTTTGGTGGGGGGGGGTGCATAAGCCTGTGATTTAATTTGCAAAGGAAACCTCAGGTATGTGTACTCACTGGAATAGGCAATTTGTCTATTGCCTCTAGTCTCAGAGAGTGTCTTGGCAGAGATGTCAAACACACCCCAGCTTGCAACACTCCAAATATTTTGTTCGGTCTTTTCAGTTGTGTCCAACTCTTCATGATCTCATTTGTGGTTTTCTTGGCAAAGATACTGGAGTGGTTTGCCATTTCCTTCTCTGGATCATTTGACAAATGAGGAAACTGAGGCAAACAGGGTTAAGTGACTTGCCTGGGGTCTGAGGCTGGATTTAAACTCAGATTTTCCTGGATTTCTACCCAAAGCCTCCTAGCTATTATGGGTCTACCTTAGATTAAGATACAATTAGGAATTATTTTACAAAAATAAATTGAAATGCAATAGGATATAGATAATGTTAATATGTGGTTTTCCAATTAATATGTGGCCAGCAGGGATTCTTAGTAATAATTTAATAGTCCTGTTTCTATTTGAGTTCAACAGTGGGAGCCCTGGAATTTGAAGTAACTTGCCCTGGCTCATATTGCTGAAGAAAAGTAGAGGGAAGAATTGAACTCAACTCTTCTTGATCTAAGGCCATTACTACGCCAGGTTTCTTTGCCCAGAGCAAGCACTTAATAAATACTTTTTGAAATGAGCTGAATTGAAATAGTATATCTAAGTAGAAGATATAGGAGCTTTTGTAGCTGGTTTAATATAGGAGAGGAATACTAGTTCATCATTACTGTCAAATATGGTAAAAGCTGTATATCCTAAAAAAATTATTTTCTATTAATTTCAAAAGATCTTCGTTAAAGAGAGACAAGAAGTGAGGAGATAAGACAACAGTAATAACACCTCACTCCAAGACCTTTACTATATTTAAAGAATCCAAACAATTCCCAAATAATAACCCTAATTAAAATGGGGGTTAATTTATTTATTTTAAAAATTAAACTTTATTTTCATTGTCAGCAATTGTTTTCTCCCCTATGCTAAAGCAGTAATCATCAAACTACTTGGTGCTGGTTAAAAAAAAGAAGGAGAGGTCCATCAGTGGAATAGATTAAATATATCTTATATAAAAGCAAGCCTAATAGCATAGTGTTTATTGACTAAACCCAAAGGCTCCAGCTACTGGGGTAAGGACTCACTATTTGACAAAAACTGCTGGGAAAAATGGAAAACATTCTGGCAGAAACTAGTGTTAGACTAGCACCTAGGCCTCAATTGAAACTGTGCCTTAGATATAAAAGGCCAAATCACTAACATATTAGAGGAGTGGGGAAGAATTTTTTTTAATCTATGGACAGGGAAGAGTTTGTGACCAAATTCTGCCTCTGGTGCTTATTACCTGGATATATCACTTAATCCTCACTGGCCTCAGTGTCCTCACTTGTAAAATGATCAGTAGACTAAATGATATCTGAGGTCCCTTCCACTTCTAAATCTATGACCCTCCATTGCATATTTTCATTTGGGGCTTAGCTTTCATGTATAGTGTGAGGTGCTGGTCTAATAATAGTTTCTGCCAGAATATTTTCTAGTTTTCCTAGCAGATTTTGTCAAATAGTGAGTCATTACCCAGTGGCTGGAGTCTTTGGGTTTAATGAGTAAACACTAAGCTATTAGGCTTGCTTTTGTCCTCCATTTCATTTAAAACATAACTAGATTTTGAAAATAATACATCTAAAAAGTACATTTGCACAATTTTTCAAGAATCAGAATTGATATTTAAAGGATTCATGGCAAGATACAGGTTGGACTGGATAAACGATAAAACAATGCCTGCCTGCCCCCCCTTTTTTTTTTTTAAGATTGGATCTCTTCATCTTTCCCAAATGATAAGTGCAGTGGCTACTCACACATCCAGTTCCACTGTTTGTTGGCACAAGAGCTTTTGACTGAGCTGTTTCCCGTGTGGCCAGTTCACTCCTCCTCTAACCCCTAGTCCCAGGGGGCTCACTGTACTCATGCTAAACTTAGTGATGATACATGATTGGTTTAGTTTACTGTAGATCACAAATCCTGAGCCTCCAAAGTAGCTGGGATTACAGGTATGTGCCACCATGCCTGCTCCTATGATGCCCCTTTCAACCAAGATGCTATGATTTTATGAATGCACTTGTTTCACAAAATGAGATATATCTGCATGTAAT
Source organism: Monodelphis domestica (assembly GCF_027887165.1). NCBI lineage: Eukaryota > Metazoa > Chordata > Mammalia > Didelphimorphia > Didelphidae > Monodelphis > Monodelphis domestica. Next base: position 438,453,643 of record NC_077227.1, on the reverse strand, counting down.
TCAAACATTCACAGACATGTCATAAACTTTTTCTGCTTTTTTTTTTGTTGTTGCTATTTTGCAATTCTTTGGACCATACTCTCTATGACCTATTGGGTTCAATAACACATGCTGACCATTGGACAATTCAGTCAAATTCATCAAACATTTTTATTAAGAATTTAGTTTATTATACACGAGGCAGTGTGTTAGGTGCTAGAGGGAGGATGGCAGGGGTGGTATTCAAAGACAAAAATGAAAACTAAGACTACAGATTTAGAGCTGAAATGGACCTTAGGGGTCATCCAGCTCAACCTCCTCATCTTACAAAAGAAAAAACTGAGGCCCAGAGAAGTTGAATGATTTGTTTAAGAACACACTATATAATGCTTTTTTCTCCTATACCTATTTTCAAGGGCTACTGGCTATGTGATATTTTATTGTTGAGTCATTTCAGTCATGTCCAACTCCTCATGAACCCATTTTAGGGTTTCCTTGGCAAATATATTGGAGTGTTTTGCCATTTCCTTCTCCAGCTCATTTGACAGATGAGGAAACTGAGGCAAACATGGTCAAGTGACTTTAATAATGTGTCTGAGACTAGATTTGATCTCATGAAGATGAGTCTTCCTGATTCCAGCCAAATGCTCTATCTACTAAATCAACTAGCTGTCCCTGGGTGTGGGGAGAAGAGAAATGCAACTTGGACAAAGCTAGGTAAGCACAAAGTGTGTATGAAGTAATATGAGTTTTTCATATTTCATCTTCTGAGTTCTTTTTTGAAGACTTTAGCCTTTAACAATGTTTCTCAGCATCTGGGAGGGAACTGGCTTTTGGAGCTACATTAAACCCAAAGAAGGAATGAGCCTTTTTTTTTTTTCAGAACATCACTACATTCTAGAAGAGTTCTTCTTGCATGTAAGGAACATCAGTCAGAACAGGTTAGGAAAGAGGTAGGACCACTTCTTGCCATTATCAAGGCTGCCTGTTCTCCGGTCAAATGTAGGAATGACACAGTCAGCCACTTCATGTCAAAAGCAACATTGCATACCTTGTGGTGATGCTCAAATCTCTCTTTTTAGACTTTATAGAATAAGGGTATAGGCAGCAAACAATTTTTTTTTGATCCATAGCTCTGCTAGAATTTTTGGGAAGTTGAAAAAATGGATAAATTGCTATGTTATCAATAAAAATAATAGTAATGATGATGATCTCACCTTGTCTAGTGCTTTAAGGGCTTTTATCATAGCAACTAAAGTAGGCACTGCAGAGATTATGTGGGTTTGAATTCTGTTGCAGTCACTCACCTTTGATTTTGGACAAGTCACTTTCTCATTCTAAACTTCCATTTCCTAATCTGAAAACAAGGGGATTAAACAATGGATTCTCAGATTGCTTCTAGTTCTGGATCTATAATCCTATAATTTTTATTTTTAAAATAAATTTTTATTTCTATCTTTTGTCTTACATCACTTAAATTTCTTACAGGTTCCTTCTTCCACCTCCTCCTCAAGATCTATCCCATATAACAAAGAATGTTTTTAAAGTTAAAAAAAAGAAAGAAAGAAAGAAAGAAAGAAAGAAAGAAAGAAAGAAAGAAAGAAAGAAAGAAAGAAAGAAAGAAAGAAAGAAAGAAAGAAAGAAAGAAAGAAAGAAAGAAAGAAAGAAAGAAAGAAAGAAAAAGAGAGCCCCACCCCCATCAAAACTAACTAATACATCTATGCACCTCTTACCTCTGCAAAGAGTTAGAGTGTCCTTTGATATTCTTTCTTTTTGGAGCCATGCTTGTTCTTTCTAATTCTGAAAAATTCCTTCCTTCCTTCCTTTCTTCCTTCCTTCCTTCCTTCCTCCCTTCCTTCCTTCCTTCCTTCCTTCCTTCCTTCCTTCCTTCCTTCCTTCCTTCCTTCCTTTCTTCCTTTCTTCATTCCTTTCTTCCTCTTTCTTTCTTTCTTTCTTTCTTTCTTTCTTTCTTTCTTTCTTTCTTTCTTTCTTTCTTTCTTTCTTTCTTTCTTTCTTTCTTTCTTTCTTTCTTTCTTTCTTTCTTTCTTTCTTTCTTTCTTTCTTTCTTTCTTTCTTTCTTTCTTTCTTTCTTTCTTTCTTTCTTTCTTTCTTTCTTTCTTTCTTTCTTTCTTTCTTTCTTTCTTTCTTTCTTTCTTTCTTTCTTTCTTTCTTCCTTCCTTCCTTCCTTCCTTCTGAAGGTTGGCAAGGGCTAGGCAATCAAAGTTAAATGACTTGCTCAAGATAATGCAGCTAGGAAGTATCTGAGGTCAGATTCTCTCAACTCCAGGCTTGGCATTCAATCTACTGTGCTACCTAGCTGCCCTGCACATTTTTCTTTCAAGTATTTCTGGGATTATTCTCATTGCCATTTACATTGCCTTTGATTTTATCATCCCTATTTTACAGAGGAGGAAACTGCAGGTTATAGGGATCAAGTAAGTTGACTTAAGTCACAACTAGAGAGCATTGTATCTGGAACTCAAGCATTTCTTAAGTAAACAAATATTTATTATGCATTCACTCTACACCAAACACTAAAGGCTAGAGATACCAGTGCTAGACAAAAGAAGGCCAGTCCCTTCTTCAAAGCATCTCCCTCCAACATTGAGGGAAGATAGTACGTAAGAGGGAGATGAAAAGCAAGAACCAGGAGAGATGGGGATGGCATGGTGGATTGACCTAGAGAGTCAGAAGCAGAGCCAGGAAAAGAATAGTATCTAGTCTGGTTTCTTCAAAATGGACGTTAGTTGGAACTCAACAGTGGGAGAAGGGGAGCATTCCATTTAGAGGGATATTCTAGGAGTATAAACAGCAAGGGTAGTGCAATGTTCCAGGGTGAGGAACCCCCAGGTTCTAAGGGAAGTGCTAGAATGAAAGAGGAGTAGAGACATGATTTTGAAATTCATAAAGTTAGGAAGAGTGAAGAGAGGAATGAAAGCAGATTTCCCTGTCCCTTTCACAAAATGGATGCTCTAGGTCTTTTGATTTAGAATAGGATTCTCTAACATATTCTTCCCACACTGCAGGTAAGCTGTAGGTAAGGATCAGAGTCTTTCTGGTTCATTGGCCCTGTCCTTGGAGATATGAGCACCATTTTCTAGCTTGGGAAACAGCATGACAGAAATTCTGTTTCTTGTAGGGAAGTCATGACTAAGCCATCAGCCAGGCTTCTGGATGGAGACACTACCAAGTGAAGGATTCACCTATTTTCAAGAAACCTACCAGTCTTTTCTACCAAGAGAAAAATTACACCGTTGCCAGACTGATCTTACACCTAGGAATAGGAGAGGGCAGACAAACCTCTTGTTAGCTCAGTTGTTTGCGGCCACTCCTTTTGGAGCATTCTACTCCCTCCTTTCTCTCAATCTTCGTTAGATAAAAGGAAGGGGTTCCTTCCCTGAAACATCTCAGCAACATGCTAGCTCCAAGTACCCACATTTATTGCAGATGCACTGGCGCACCTTGGGAAGGATATATTATTGATGCAGAGCCATCATCACACCCCAAACCATTGCATTTTATGCTGCTTGTGGGTGTACTTCTGTGTCTTGTTGGCAAAGCAATTAGTGGCACGGTGGGAGATCCACAGGTTCAAAGCTAGCTATGTGAGATCCATTCTACCCCTTTAAAAAAATGTGGATTTGCTTTTTTTTTTTTGGTGTTTTTGTTTTTTAAAAGAAAAAAAGCATATTCGAATGATATTCCTTCAACAACAATGGCCCTGAGAGAACTCCTCAGAAAGCCTGGTCTCGATGGTGTCTTGACTCGTTCTCTGTTAGAACCTGGCACTCTGGAGCTTGGGTCCTCACATTACGCAGGTGGAAGTGTGAGGACCATTGAGCAGTCGGAGTTTTCCCAATGTATCACAATTACAGAAACATCTGTGCTCAAGAACTTTGTGCTGATGCACTGTGAAAACGTGATGTTCAATCGCCCTCGACATTTCCCGATTTCTTACTTGGGTAGGATGGCAAGGAAGTGCCACATAAGCATTTGGGTAAAGATGCTTAGTGTCTGTGTGCTCAGGCTGCCCCCTGCCCTTTCATCTTTGAGAGTATGAGGAACAAGGTTTTCACAATAACAACAAGCAGATAATGATTACACAGCATGTTAAAATTAATAAAGCCCTTTTGGAGGCAGCTGGGTGGCTCAGTAGATAGAGAGCCAGGCCTAGAGATGAGAGGTCCTGGGTTCAAATCTGGCCTCAGATACTTTCCAGCTGTGTGACCCTGGGCAAGTCACTTAACCTCCATTGCCTAGCCCTTACCACTCTTCTGCCTTGGAATCAATCCACAGTATTGATTCCAAGATGGAAGGTAAGGGTTTAAAAAAAAAAGCCTTTGGTATACAGTATCTCATTTGAACTTATAACAACTATACGATATATATATATATATTATTATTCCCATTGCTCTGATAAAGAAACTGAATTTCAGAGAGACCTATAGAGTTTCTGAGTTGCTCAGTGGATTGAGAGCCAGGCCTACAGACAGGAGGTCCTGGGTTCAAATGTGACATCAGATACTTTCTAGCTGGGTGACCCTGGGCAAGTTACTTAAACCCTATTGCCTAGCCCTTACCATTCTTTTGCCCTTAGAACCAATCCACAGTATTGATTCTAAGATGGAAGGTAAGGGTTTAAAAAAAAAAAGAGTTTATGAGACATCAGAAGGGATGGAAGGGGTTTTGAAGATAATTTAATCCAGTAATTCTTAACTTTAAGTCCACTAATTGGTTGGTTTAAAATATATATATATATATATATATGTATGTATCTATATATGTACATATATATATATATATATATATATATAACAGAATGCCTATATAGTTGGCTTCTTTTATAATCCTATGCATCTAATTTGTATATTTAACAACATTATTCTGAGAAAGGTTTTGTAGGCTTCACCAGACTGACAAAGTGGTCCATAAAACAAAACAATGTCCAACTCCCTCATTTTACCAATAAGGAAACTGAGGTCAGAGAAGAAAATTACTTAAGAGCAGAAATTTCAGGTTAGTAGGGATCTCAGGGGTCATCTAGCAGAGGCACTTATTTTACAGATGAGAAGTCTGAGGTCCAAAGAGAGTCTCTGACTTGTCCAATATCATAGAGAATTAATTCTACAGTATAATACAGTCTTCTCTTGACCATATTTACTAAGTATTGAAGTCAATCCTGGAACATAGGTCTCCAGATTCTAGGTCCTAAAAAGTTGTTCCTCTCTCCAACTGCACTTTCACTCCAGAATATCTTACCAGCGATCAGTTTGGGGACTCATAAGGTCAGGAGTCATTCACATCTTGGAGATTTGAGTTGTGTTTTGCAAGTATTAAATTAAATATTTGTTGAAAAAATGTTAAATGAGTGAATATTGTTAATCTTGATGTGTAGATGAGCCATGGGCCATTTTTGTGGTCAGCTTCAGTGTATATAGCAAAAAGCAAACCCAACATATATTAATATTGTCTCTAAATAGTCCTCTCACACTCCAAAGGCATGATATGAAATAGCTGTCTGTCTGTCTGTCTGTCTGTCTGTCTCTGTCTCTGTCTCTCTCTTTCTCTCTCTCTCTCTCTCCTCTTTTTCTCTCCTGTTATCCCTCCTTCTCTGTTTCTCTCAATCTCTCTATCTCTCTGTCTCTCTCTCTTTCTCTCTCTCCCTCTCTCCCCCTCTCTTCTCTCTCCCTCTCTCCTCTTTTTCTCTCCTTTTACCCCTCCTTCTCTGTTTCTCTCCTCTGTTTCTCTCAATCTCTCTCTGTCTCTGTCTGTCTGTCTGTCTGTCTGTCTGTCTCTCTCTCCTCTCTCCTATCTGCTTTCATTTATCATCTATTTGTCTATCTCATCTACAATCCACTGTCATCTGTCACCTATCTATCTATTTTATCTTCTATTTGTTTGTCTATCTGTCTGTCATTAAAGCTTAAAAACTGAACTAAGAATTTTGGGGAACCCTGTGTATGTGTGTATACACATATATTTTTGTTGTTGTCATTGTTTAGTCATTTAAGTTGTATACGATTCTTTGTGATCCTATTTGGGATTTTCTTGGCAAAGATACCAGAATGGTTTGCCATTTCCCTCTGGCTCGTTTTTACAGATGAGGAGACTTAGGCAAACAGGGTTAAGTGACTTTCCCAGGCTCACCTATATAGGAAGTGTCTAAGACCTGATTTGAACTTAAGACCCCCTGATTCCAGTGCTCTATCCACAGTATCATCTAACTGTCCCTTGTGCATACATACACACATTTACACATGTATGTACAAATATATGTATACGTGCACATTTAATGTGAATATATAGAAGTTTGTATTTGTGTAGAGACAAATGATATATGTATATGTATATATATATATATAACTATATAATATCCCCCCCTAAACTTAATGTTGGTTTCAAGTGAGCCCTGAGTTGGGTTTGAAGGGTGGGTAACTTGAGAAGAGAATGATGAGCAATCCATGTAAAGTGGAAGAGCATGAATAAAGCAGGTGTGGGAACAAATGTAGCCCATAGAAGGGTGGGAGACAGTAAGCAAATAACTGGCTGGAAGGAGGGATTTGTTTGGGGAATAGCAGATAAATTTTTTTATAAAGGTAGGGTAGAGTTAGGGTGGTCCTTTGCTGCCAAGGGATGGTTTTCTGTCTGCAAAACAAGTATTCCTAAGGGAATCAAGCCTGCAAACTGGTACTTACTCACCATCTGTGCTGGCTAGTTTCTTTGGGTCATTTGGAGTCCATCATGAAAATGGAAGGAGGCCCTTGGTTCTAGCTGTCTAGGTTCCAGTTTTTCTTCCTGTGCCTTATTCAGAGATAGAAGGGTCATTAAATGCCATGTAAGTCAACCTCTCTCATTTTACAACTGGGAAAACAGTCTCAAAGGGGTTAAGTGACTCGCCTAAAGTCGAATAGATAAGAAATGGCAAAGATGGAATTTTAAGCTGAAATCTTCTAATTCCCAAATCAAGTGCACTCTATGTTGTCTATTCTTACATCAATAATAACTTGTGTTACATAGCTTTCTAATGATTATAAAACCTTTCATCACACTAATCTTGTGTTAGACACTACTAGTATTACTATTCCTTTTTTATAAAGAAGCTGAGTCTCAGAGCATTCAAAGCATTTGCTCAAGGTCGTATGGTTAGGAAGTAGCAGAATAGAGATTAGAACTCAGGTCTTCCTTTCACCCTAAAAATTTCAGAAGTAAAAGTAATACAGGACCAGCTTTTTGACATTTTTTTGCCCCCCTTACTCACTGATAACTCAGTTAATAGAGGAATTTCCCAGACTGAGGAAATAGAGGAATTAAGAATAATGGTATGTGTGTGTGTGTGTGTGTGTGTGTGTGTGTGTGTGTGTGTGTGTGTGTGTGTGTGTGTGTGTTACAGAAGAGAGAAAGGAAAATATGGGCATGAAATGAGTGCATTATTCTCATTTCAGTGACTACAATGTCCCATAGATTTAGGCATTTCTGAACCAGTGCACCACTCAAACTCATGTCAAAAATTTATTTGTGCTAATCAAATTTTCAGCCACTCATTCTGTTGCAAGCAAAGTCTCCTCTGGTCAGAAAGATTTTTTTTCAGTGTGGATTTTCATATATTTATGGATTAGAATCAGACCCTATGTTTCCATTGTTGTCTATCTCTAACTAGGTTAAAAGCTTTTCCCTGAATCTTCACCCAGGCATCTCTTTAGAAGGAAGCACCCAGGCCAAGCTTGACTGAAATTAAAGAAAAAAAAAGCTATATAGAAAACAGAGAGAGAGAGAGAGAGAGAGAGAGAGAGAGAGAGAGAGAGAGAGAGAGAGAGAGAGAGAGAGAGAGAGAGAAGAAAACCCATCATAATCAAAATTACAAAATGAACTTCTAGATGTTTGTGACTTAAGGTTTTCAGATCCTAAGTTTTGCAGCCTGGTGAACTTAAAAGGTTAGCTATGAATAACCATAATCAAATCTTTTCTTTTGTCCATATTTAATTCAAATGAGATTGCTCCATATTGACTTCTAATGCTAAAAGGCCACCCACCATGGTATCCCAGCAGCCAATGAAGCAGGCAAGTGAATGCTTTCTTAAATGATGCTAATCAGCCCAGAGAGGCCTGCCCTCTATCCCCATCAGTATTCTGTAATTCAGATGTGCTGATAACCTGAAATTGAATGTGTCAGTATGCAGACATGTGAAGAGAAAAGGAAACTAGAAGGCAAAAGGACCAGCCAGAGAGACAATGCCTGTTGGGTTGTATTTTTTTTCTTCCAATCCTCTTTTTTTTTTGGTTGCATTATTATTATTATTTTGGTGCAAGGCAAGGGATGAAAAGGAAAGCTTCAAGTTCTAAAATATTTATAGGAAGCCTTTGAAGTTAATATATGTTAAATGAATAAATAGTCCGACATTTTCAGCTGCCATGTGGTGAATGGAAATTTGTGATTAATTTTTTTTAAGTCACTATTTTAAAACATCCTCTCTCCTTCTCCCTCCTTTATATATATAGAGAGATTCCAATCTGGTGAGCATTTCTCACAGGAAAGTTTAACAAAAGACTTGCCATTGTCACAGTCCCAGCTAGCAGCAGTACAGCTGAGGGTCAGTTGCTATTTCTATTTTAAACCATGATTTTTTGCAAAGTTTGTCTTTTATCTGTTCTCATTCTAATCAGGCATACAGTCTGCAGATCAGCTCCAAGCCCCCACACCAGGCGGGCTAGGACATAGGGAGACAAACTTGTGAGATTTGTTCTATCAATAGGTTTCAATGGATTTTTGTTTTTTTGTGGGGGGGGATGGTGTTGGAGCAACAAGTAAGGGCAGTCTCACTCGTGAAGAGGGGTTTGATTTGTTTTTAGTTGGTGGGGACATGACTTTTCACCCAGTTTTGTTTACATAGTACTAGAGAGGGTTCCACATGTGGGCATACACAGAGGGGTGGACAGACACACGGACACACACAAACACACATGCCCCTTCTCATGGTCTTTAATGTCCCACATTACCCAGGGACTAGGAAGCCTGCACCCAGGAACATCATTCCCTCAGGTGACCAGGGCACTAGGAACTCTTGGTTTCTAAGACCAATTCGGTTCTTTAACAAATATTTATTGAGTACATGCTCTAAGACTGACAAAATGTCTACCGTCTTCCTGGAAGCACTATAGACTGACAGAAAATGAATGGTCAGAAAACTACATTTATTTTCAATATGCCCTTCATGACCAACCCTCCAGTTTTTTCTTTCTAAAACTGGCTGATGCCATCATTACCTGGGGGTATGGATAATCCCCCCCAGAGTGGATTTCTTTGGTTAAGGGTCATAGACCTTCCAACTGTCTACTTGGGGTCACACAAATTGGTATTAAGTATCATGAAGTCCAAGCATTCCCTTTAGTGGCTCCACTTCCAATGACAGACAGCTTTCCCAGGCACTGGCTCTGTGGGCTGGCCCTGTGTACTGGTGGGATGGTAGGCGTGGATTTAATTATCCATTGGTGTCCTCATTTATATCTTCCTGCCGGCTGCTTGATTGCTTTGTCTCTCCTTAAAAAATATTTATTTGAAATTGTCAGTGATCAAAGACTGAAAAACAAAACAGAGCAGGATATTAAAATGAAAATTTTTTTAGAAGGTTGGAGTGTCAGGATCGTTTTTATTAGAAAATTTTATAAGATGAAGCCAAGAATTATTTACGTAAACTTCATATATCAAGAGTAAAACTCCCATCCACATCTCTGATCAGTGTTACTGGCCGGTATAGTCTAGTTTGAAAATAATCTCCCATTTAAGGTAGGAGAAATTCTCTTTCATTAAAATTAACTGATTTTACTAGATCATATTTAACACACACATACACACACGCACATGCACACATCTGTGTTCAGAATTGATAAAGAAAGAACTCTGGTTAAATAATCCACTTTTGTCTGACAACGGAATCAGTTATAGAGGTGCAAATATGCAGAAAGCTATTTGGAAATGCATCCTAGTAGTTGTCAGGTTTTATTATGCAGGAAGGTGTCATGTTTGTTACGAAGCTGAGTGCAGATGGCAGAGTGGAAGAAATGGATCACTAATTTTAACAATGATTAATGAACAGAGATAGAAAATGAATTACATTGGACTATCGGAGGCAAGAAATATTTTTGTGAAAATTTTGACTCATCTGCTGTGCTGTTCTCTGTAAATTATTTTCTGAAATTCTATATGTTGTCAACAGTTGACTGCATTTTCCATTACTGTCTATTTCTGTTCTTAAGTACTTTTGTGTTATTAGAGATACATAATTTCAAAATACCAATACATTCCTGATTACTTAGAGAAAATATATGTAACAGTATGAATGTTCCAAAGACTCCAGCCATAAAAGTCCTGTTTTATAATAATCTTTCATTCCTCCTCATTTTATCACTACATTAGGAATGTTTGATAAAAAAAAGGGGGGGGGGCATCTGAGCACTCGTAGAATAAAGGAAATATAGAGACAAAGGTAACAATAGAAATGTGGTCCAGTGGGTTGCTATAGTCTTTCACTCACATCCTCAATCCCACCCTTATATTTTTTGCCAGCAATAAGGGAAGACTTAACCTTCTTTAGCTTATGGAGAATCTATAGCCAGATATTCCCAAATTCTTTTTCTAAAATCTTGTCCTCTTTCTCTCCTCTCCACCCCCAAAACGACCAGCTTTGTTTATTCCCTATTTCCTCTTACCTAGATGATTGTAATGACTTCTTAGCTCTCCTTCCTATCTTAAATCTATTAATTGGAAGGAATAATTTTTCATATTGTTTCTTAAGTCATCTTCCTAATGTATTATAGTATGACCACATTAATTCTCATTTCTTAAACTTTACCCATTCTTATCAGGACCATATTTTTTGGTGTCCCTATGCCACTCTTTAAAAGAAAAAACAAAACACCTTCTTTTAGAACCAATGCTAAGTATTGGTACCATAACAGAAGAACAGTAAAGGTTAGGCTATTGGGGTTAAGTGACTTTTCCAAGGCCTCACAGTTAAGAAGTATCTGAGCCCAGATTTTAATCCAGGACCTCCCATCTCCAGGCTTGGGTCTCTATATCCCATTCCTTCTTACATTGTGCCCACTGGAACCCCTAGTATATTATTAACAAAATGTTCTTTATATTAGATCTGCGTCCTACTCTTAGAAATTACTCTATGTATATTTTGAACTTTTTCATATTTGTACATTTGTTACCCTCAATAGAATATAAACTCTTTGAGTGCAGGGATTATTTGATTTTTGTCTTTTTTATTCCTAATACTTAGAATAGTGCTTAGAAAATAGAAGGAACTTAATGAATGCTTGTGGAATTGCAATGAGCCTTCAAGGTCTCCTTAGTTCTTGCTGAATTAAATACAAATTTCTCATCCTGATATTCAGGGCCTTTCATACTCATTCCACCTCTTCCACCCATGCCAGGTTTTACAAATTCCACATCCCAGCAAAACTAGCTGGCTCTGAACTTCCCCTTACTCTAAACTATCCCACCCTGTTTTCTTTAAGTCTCAATTCTAGTCTTATCCCTTCTTTTAAAAGTTCCATAACCTCTCCCTCCCTTGGCCATGAACATTTTCTACATTTCCTCTGATTTCTCATAGCCATTTGTCTTAACTTCTCCTTTGCATTTTTTATGTTGTGTCTTTTTTTATAGTTATTCACGTTCATATCTTATTCCCCTATTCCAGTGCAAGCTACATTATTTTTCACATTTTCCCCTCTTTTTATTGTTAATGACCTTGCCAAACATCAGTAAATGTGGACACTTCCCTATACAAAGAACAGGGGGAAAAAAAGGATTGCATATGAAACTCGGAATCTCTACTACGAATGGCTTGGTTTTTTCTTAAGTATATTTCAAAAATCACATGGTAGTTCTAATGCTGTTTTACTTGTCATTGTCTCTTTGGAAAGTCCTTTTGTTCTCTTCTGTATACTTTTGAGAAATAATTTCTTAAAATACCTTTCTTTTTTTTTAAAAGTATACTCTTCCCCACTACCCCAAAATAAGCCTTTCTTTCCAATAAACAAGCATAGTTAAGTAAAGTAAATCCATACATTGGTCTTTTCTGGAAATGTAAGACTCCTTTCCCACATTTAGTCCATCACTTCTCTGCCAAAAGGTGGGAAACATGATTCATTATTAGTCTTTGTGGGCAATGATTGGTTATTGCATTCATAAGTCTCCCCTCTGGAACTGTTTCTCTAATCCATACCCACATTGACAGGTTGAGAAGGGCAAATATTACTCTCTCCCTTCAGAGTATTAGGGGTAATACTGAGGGACATCCACAGTGGGCTTCCCATTGATTGTCATCCAAACAATAGTACAACAAAGACAATTACAGAATCAATCCTATCAAACCAGAAGAATATTCTCTTATTGTATAAGCTAGGTTCCTAGGGAGAGTAGTCTTAAATTTTAAAATATTTTTTTTATTTCATTAAATATTTCCCCATTACATGTACAATATTTTAACATTCAGTTTTTAATATTTTGAATTCCAAACTCTTTCTTTTTCTTCTGTCCCTTCCTCACCCATTGAGAAAGCAAGCAAAATAATTTTGATTATATATGTAAAGTCATGCAAAACACATTTCCATATCATACCCAAATTTATGAAAAAAATTTATGCAAGGGAGATAATATATATATGTATATATACATATACATATATATATTAATCATGTGGCAAGGAAGTAACTCATAACTTTTGGTTGCTAGAAAGCCTTTTCTCCCCTCATGAAGTTCTCCTTAGGATAGCTTTTTATTGGATCTTATAGGTTGGTGCCTTTGTAGAGTCCTGAAGCTAGCTTTCCCCAATGACTCTAATTTGTCTTCGATGTTTCCCTTAGATCCTAACATAGGTTCTATAGTGTCAGCCACTGCTGCGGCACTGTTCCTGATGCTGATGGGAATTTTTGAGGTTCATAGGGTTGCTACCTAATCAGTTTTATTTCTGGATACTCAGTTGCCTTTTCTTGGTAGGCTGTTTGCCTTCTACTATCAGTTGGATGTGTTGCTCCTACTAGTTAAGAGGTTTTTAATGTTTGTCATGACCCCCTTCTGGTCTGGTGAAGCCTTTGGTCTTAGAATTTTAAAGGCATAAAATAAAATACATAGGATCACAAAGGAAACCAATTACAATGAGTTACAGTTATCAAAATATGAAAAAGTAAATTCATGCAGATATCCCAAGTTAATTACTGTATTAGTTTATTTTAACATCATCAGTGCAGAAAAGGGGGGCATTTTCTCCTCTTTCCAAGAACAAATCCTTCTTGGGGGCCTGGAATGTGAGCTACCCAGTGAGGGGTTCTCTCCTACTTAACTGACTAAACTAGCTTGGTGTTTTTATATTTGGCTAAGGGGTGGTGGTATGGTGGATAGATGCTGGGCCAGGAGCCAAGAAGACTCATCTTCCCAAGTTCAAATCTGACCTCAGACACATGTTAGTTGTGTTATTCTAGGCAAATCACATAACCTTGTTTGCCTCAGTTGCTCATCTGTAAAATGAGCTGGAGAAAGAAATGGCAAACCACTTCATGTTTGCCAAGAAACCCTCAAACAGGGTTACAAAGAGTCTGAACTGAAGAGGACACAAAAAGGAATGAACAACAAAAAAAGAGGTATAATTTGATCTTCCTTAACCAATTGCTAGATATTTCCTCTGTGTCATCCTCTGTCTTTATCCAATGACTTCAGACTCCTATGATCCACTCAAATTAAAGACATTCACATCTGGTTTGCTTTTAATCGACTGACTGAGTCGAGTTGAGATGTCTAGACCTTCTAAGATTAATTCAGATAGGGACAGATTGCCACTCTTATAGATTAATCATAGTCCTTCTCTTTCACAGTTATTTTCTTTTCCAGTGTGTAAACTACTGTATAAATTGCTATTATTGTTCTAGTCACTCCACAACTTTTCAGGGTATATAAGTCTTCTCAGGCTTCTGTGGATCTGCCCCTTTCATAATTTCTTACAGCAAAATAATATTCTAGTAAATTTATGTACCATAATTTTTTTCAACTAGTCCCCAACTGAAGGATATTCACTTTGTTTTTATTTCTTTACTACAACAAAAATTACTATAATCAGGATTTTAAAACATGTGGTCATATCTATATAAATCCTATCAGACACACAGAACCTTACATATAGTAGGTGCTTAATTAGTGTTTGTTGAATGAACTGGGATCCTTTTAGATTTAGATTAGTGCTTATAATCCTGTCACTGGGCATTATCACCATTCTTTCTCTAGATTCACAAATTTATCATTAAATCCTGAAGTTGTTATTCATGATTTCTCACTTACATTATCTACTGCTATATTAATATTTTTCCTTTGGCATTTCCATTTAGGCACCAAGTTTTCCTGAAGTTCTTTAATATTTTGAAGTTATTATATATGAGGGCTTATATATCCTGGCCTCTGTAATTGGAAGGCACTTACTTGGAAGTATGTGATACTGCTATATCTAGTGTTCATTACATTATCTCTGAATATCTTCAGTTGGTAACACTGTATTATCTTTTGCCATCTCAAACATTAATTTGCACTAAAATCTTACGGTATGTATGTGTCCTGAGTTTTCAGGAATTTCATCAACTTCCCTAGAGATGACCTGGGAGATGAAACAAGAGAACACTTGCACTTGATGCATCTCACATGAGTGCTGGTAATTCAAGGTGTCCAGTTTTAGATGGACAGCTAAGATGCCCCTTGAGAGTTGCTTGGTGTGTGAACGAATGGACGATCTATAACTGCTTCCTTCCCTTACAAACAAGATTCCAAGTTTCCAATTTGACTGTTTTATTTATGCTCTTGACCTGTAAAAACAAGTAGGCTGTTTAAAAAGCAGAAGTACTTCCAATGATTAAAGTACTTAGAATTGAAATAATTGTAGGATGATGAATACATCCCTCCTCATCTTTATAATAGGAATGCTGCCTTCCTTCCTTCCTTCCTTCCTTCCTTCCTTCCTTCCTTCCTTCCTTCCTTCCTTCCTTCCTTCCTTCCTTCCTTCCTTCCTTCCTTCCTTCCTTCCTTCCTTCCTTCCTTCCTTCCTTCCTTCCTTCCTTCCTTCCTTCCTTCCTTCCTTCCGATAGTTTTTTGTTTGGAATAGGAATAAACCAAGATTTTCCTGATCCAGGCTGGAGTTTTAGTTTCTAGCAAAGGATCATAATATCTTCCACATATTTGCTTTGAGATAGCTAAAAAGTACTAGTGAACATTTAAAACATCTTTGTGAATGGTTCTAAGTCAAGTATTTTGCATGTAATTATGGTCCTGGTGGGAAAATACTTTAGGAAAACAACCCCTGAAACAATACAAGTCCTGCTCAGGTTACATAGCATATGCTAAACACTGAGAAAACATACACGGTGCTTTACTGAACAAGGTAGAGGAATGCTCCAGGGAGCCAATTTAGAATGTGACTTAAGGCAAGCATGGCTTTTTGTCTTTGTTTCTTTTGGCAAATGATGGGAATAGCCCAGGTCTTTGGAATTCCCTGGCAAGTGCCAGCAATGGGCCACAGGGAGATCTTTACCTTTGTGTAGGTGGTGCCAATGAGGTTGGCTTTGGGTGATGTATCAGCATTTGTTGTTGTGATTAGGAGTCCTTAAGTACATGTATGTGCAGGATCCTAGGCGAGCAATGGTCATTGTCATGGTGATCCTCTGGGCTCTCAGTTACCTGATACTTTAATGGTGTATGTGTGTGTGGCAGGTGGGGGGCATAGCATGTGGGAGGAAGAAAAGTAGAAAAGTCTTAAAATAGCTGACTAGAGACATAGGGAGGGGGAAGGATCTTTGGAAGAATAACCAAAGGAACAATTGACTCTTAGACCCAGATACAGAATTGGCAACATGATATACAGTCTGGGTCATTTTCTAAGTAGGAAATAAGATATATAATCTCCCTGACTGATTGGAGGGGGCTGTAAATTTAAAAAATTTGTATCTGAAAATTGGACCAAACTTCTAATATAAGATTTTACCTAAATCCTCTAAGTCATTCTTTCTAAGTATGGCGGAAACTAAATGGATTTGGCTTTTTGGTGTGTGGGAAGTGGAAAGTTAAACCCTGTGCTACCTTTGGAGGGTACTCATGCATGCTTATATCTCTGGCTTTTCTGATAGTTGCTTATTATTAGACTGTAGAAAAGGAAATGTTTGGGGTTTTTCGGTGCTTTTGTTCCAAAGCCTTTTTTTGTTTTTGTTTTGGAGAATGTTAGCTCTATTAAATTGTAAGCTTCTTGCAGTCAAGTCTAAGGCTCAAGAACTAATTGCTAAATCAAATGTTGACTGTATGTTTCTATAAACTACTACATGTCGGTTTGGCCCACTGTGTCTCAATTTTCTTGTCTAATCTGCAAAATTCTTGCACTTCCTATGTCTGAAGTGTGTTTTGCAGAATGCATGTTGTAAACTATATAATGCCATGGAAATGTGAATTATTATTATTATTCATAGAGATAGAAATTATTTATTTTTATAGGCACTTTATCAATTTTCACTTTTGTCACAATGGCTTTCAAATTGATTTGATTTGATCGCTAACTTCTCAAATGAAAGGGAAAGAAATAATTAGAAAATGGATTGTCATTGTTATTTTTTTTAATTTGTGGGAAGGTTAATTAATCCCAGACAACCAGTGAATCTATGTGGATCTTTTATTTTTTTGCTATAAATATAAATTTTTTAAATCACCACATGGTTGTTACCTCAATATTAAGAGAACACACATTTTAGAACCTGTGAGAAAATACAAACCTCACCCCTTCTTAATATGTCTCCCCATGCCTAGAATGTACATCCTCCTCAACTCTGCCTTTTAGAATTCTGTCTTGCTTCTAGGTGTGGCTCAGTTGCCTCAAGTGCCTCCTCTTCTTATAAGAAACATTTCCAGATCCCTTTAATTATTGCCATTTTATTTGTTAGAACACTGTGCCCATGGTCAGGAAAATCTGAGTTCAAACCTGGCCTCAGCTATTACCTAGCTAGGTTGCCCTGGGCAAGCCACTTGATCACTGCCTGCCTCAGTTTCCTTATGTATAACATGGGAGCAGTAATAACATCTGCCTCCCAGAGTTGGTGGGACGTAAAAATGAGATATTTGTAAATCACTTTGCTGATTTTAAAACACTATAAAATACTTCTTATTATTCTTACTCCAATGATCATGCATGTCCTTATTTGTTGACATGTTGGAGCTCCTCAGTTGAATGTAAGCACCTTGAGCACAGGGACTGGTTTTTGTTTTGTCTTTGTTTCTTCATTGCCTAGCAAAGTGCCTCAAACATAAAAGGTGCTTAATAAATGTTTGATTGGATTGGAATATCCACACAGCTGCCTATGCCCATACCCCCAAAGAATTTCTGTTTACCATAAGGTGGGTTGAGTCATTACAACGACACGGCCTCTATAATGTGAACTGGAGGATATTCAAGATGTCTGTCATACTTCTATTACCTGAGGTAAATAACTGATTGACCTTTTTGGCGCACTGATACTTTCCTAATCAGAACCTGAAATCTGTATAACAACACTTCATTTACTTGATAGACAAAAGAACAATTGCACTTGAAGTAATGTGATTTCTAAATAGACACTGCCTGTCAAAAATAAATGCATTAGAAGTAAAATGTAGCTCAAGGAGACAATTAGCAAACAGAGGTGACACTGTAAACAGGTGCACCCATTATTCCCAAAGCTTGTGGCAATATATTCACATCTTTTAGACTGATGGAAGATCATGTGACAGTTTGGTGAATTATCTATCTGTATCATCTGACTGACGAAGCCTGCTGCAGTTGCAGATCATTTAAAAATGCATCTCACAAATTACATGGTAGCTGGAAAAAATGCAGGTTTTTTTTTTTAAAAGAACAATGTTTTTCTAAAGCTCTGTGTAGGAATACATAATTTTTCCATGAAAGGACGGAGACCATTTCATTATGCTATGTATACAGTCGGTTAAGGTTGTGCAAATTCATTATGATGTTTGTTAATCTATAAAACATTTTCTATCCTGGTTTCAGTGACATTGAATTTTTTTTTAAATGTGCTGTTTCAGAAACATCTGCCATTCCCTTTACCTGTGGGCAGAAGACGGAGAATATTCTTCTTCTAAGAATGCTTGTAAAATCTCGAATGATACTGAACAGTTTAGTGGAAGAGAGATAGAGATGTTTGATCTTTTTGGTGAAATTTTAGATTTGCATTTTCTAGAATAGAAAATGAAAAACCAAGCAACTTAATAGTACCTTGAAATAAATATATTTCTATAAATTCTATCCTTGGAAAAACCCATTTTCCCCAAGTATCATTCATCTATATTTGTTGTTTCCCTCAGGTGAGTGCTACTTTTTTTTTCCTTTCTAATTCGGCAAGCATTTATTAAGTGCCTAGTATTTATAAGGCATCATGCTAGCCGTTGGAGATAGAAAGACAAAAATGGGATGACATTCCTTTTTCCTAAGGAAGGGGTAAAAACCAACAAATAAACAGAACATTAAATACCAGATAATTTGAGGAGGAAGAAAGTAGTAGAAACATTCCTATAGGTGGTGACATCAGAGCTATGCTTTGAAGAAAGCTAAGGATTTTAAAAGGACTCAGTAGAAAGACCAGCAAGATATGTGTGTGTGTGTGAAGGTATGTATGTGGATATTTACACATACATATATATTTTAATTTCTTAAAGCATGGTATTCCATTGAATTGATACACTGTGATTTTTTTTTTATTTTTCTTCGATTGATAAGCATTCATTTTGTTTCTAGCTCTTTTTGCTACCATGCTGCTATGAATATTTTGTTATCCATGGAACCCTTCTTTAAATGTTTAACAAGTTATTTGACAATTCTGGGTCAAGGGTTAGGAACAGGTTGGTAACTTTTCTTGAATAATGCCAAATTATTTTCCAGAATTATGACCAATTTGCAGCTCCATTGAAAGATACTGGAAGGGGTAGCTAGGTAGCATGGTAGATAGAATGCCAGCCCTGGAGTCAAGGGGTCCTGGGTTCAACTCTATCCTCAGGCACTTCTTAGTTGTATAACCCTAGACGAGTCACTTAACTTCAAATGTCTAGCCCTTACCTCTCTTCTGCTTTGGAATTGATATTTGGTATCAATTCTAGGTCAGAAAATAAGGGCTAAAAAAATAAGGTATTGGAACTCCTGTTTTCTCACAGCACCTCCAATATTGACTATTTCTATCCATCTTTACCAATGATAGTGAGAGATGAAATAGATACTGTTCTTTGTAGTTGGATATAAATTGTCGTATTCCTTAGCACATGAAATGAGACTGATTAAAATGTTATAATTCTACCCCAATACTTTTTCTCTGTAATCCTTTTCTTGGCAGGATTGGAGATGGAATGGGTAGGGGGTTGTTAGTATGATCACAGTAAAGAACTTTGAGCAGGTTTTTTTTTTCTCTTTTTCAACTTTCCCTTTTCTTGGTCTACCCAAAGGAAAGCTATATAACATGTTTTCTATTGCTTTTACCTACAAATATGTTTTGCAGATGACTTGTCTAGTCACATATGTGGTGTTCTGAAAGGCTTAACCATTCAGCTCTAGAAAAGTTAAGCCATTATTCAAATAGGGGATGGAACCATTTACTAGGCCAGAAATATTCTACACTACTCTGTGTGATCCAGCTAGGAAAGTAAGGAAATAATATCCTTTTTCTCCATTAATATCCTCTTCCTATCCTTTTTCATTATCTGGAGGCTAGCTATCTTGGGTTTTTAAAGATCCAGCCACAGGAATATAAGCTCTAGAAGTGTGTACCAAACTCAGAATGCTTTAATATGAGCCAGGTGATATAGGTTAGGAGAGACTTTCCTTTACCCAAGGACCAACCTCTTTAGGTTTGTCACTTTAGGGATGGCTATTGGTTTTTTTTTTATATAGCCATAAAAGTGTCTTAATACATGAAAGACCTCTGATATATATTGCTGAAGAAAGGATCTTCACCAATGACATTACAGATTCTCCTAGTATCAAAATAAGTGTTCTTTACTTCAGACTTTCCTTAAATTATTCTTGGTATGATTATGTTTCCCTTGAGTCTTAGAGGAATGACTTAGCTCAGAGTTTATGTTTCTGGGCCATGCCCCTAAAACCTTTGCTGGTTTGTTTGTTTGTAAAGCACTCATCTCAGTTTCCACCATGGAAAAAGTCGAAGAAATATAAGTTTGATGTTTGGGTGATAATAGCTAACATTTGGATAGCAATTTAATTTTTGTAGACCAACTTAGATACATTATATTGAATTTGATCCTCAAAACACCCTGTGAGGCCTTATTAGCATTTCTCTTTGCCATTGAGAAAATTGATTTTTAGGAAAGTAGAATGACTTGCCTAGGATAATACAGCTACTAAGGGTCTGAGGTAGGAATTCCCGACTCGGGGGCCAACACTCTACTTACCTTTCTATGTATACTGACTCTCCATGAAATATTAAAACTCTCCTGATACTTTCTGTCCTGGGAGTCAGGCTCTTAGGAATATCTTCAATTTTTGTCTTATTATATATATACTCATCTTATTCCTTTGCTAGATTGTGAAGTCCTTAAGAGTAGGGACTGTCTTATTCATCTTTATCTGTATCAAATACAATCTTCTTGGTCAGTCAGTCAGGAACTGTGCAAAGCTTTGGGGATACAAATAAAGGGGGGGGGAACAATCCCAGATCTCAAGAATCATACATTCTAGGGGAGACAACATTTAGGTACATACAAGACATCTACAGATTTTATGAAGGCAATATGACAGGGGATGTCATTAGCAGTTAGGGAAGAAGGAAGGAAAGGCCTCTGGCAAAAGGAAGAATTTAAGCTGGCTTGAAGGAAATTTGGGAAACTAAAAGGCAGTATTGAGGCAGAGAATTACCCATATAGTAAAATAGCCATGGCAAAGGTAAGTAGATAGGTGATAGAATGTTGTGCTTGAAGAATTATAAGTAACCTGGGGCAGTTGGATTGCAGGTTGCATGGAGAGGTATAAGAAGGGTGAAAAGATAGGAAGAGGCTTGGGTTTGAATAGCTTCAAAATGTCAAATAGAGGAATTTATATTTTACTTCATAGGTGATGGGAAGCTACTAGAGTACCTTGGGGAGGAGATAACAGGGAAGAAGAAGGTGACCTATGTTTTTTTAGAATGATCACCTTGGTAATTAGGTAGGGAATAAATTGGAGTGGAGAAAGAATTGGGACAGAGAGAACAACCAGAAACTATTGCAGTAGTCCAGGTAATAACATTTTGCCAATAGTTATTTGCTGATTGAACATTGAATAATAGCTGAGATTGATTCAACTAGAGTGTGTCTAGAGATACATACTTGAAAGAAAGTTGCCGATGTGACTCAGACAGTTCTGTACTTTTATAAAGTCTTTGGATTCTGGAACCTAGAATCAAAAACCAGCTCTTTAAAGTTGCCTTAAGTCATTTTGGATTTCTTTTGGATATTCACTCTTGGTGCAACCTTGGCTACCCAAGGATGCAAACTCTATGTCCTTTGAGTGTTGACTTTCAAGTCCTAGAAAGGGATTGATGATCTGAAGAGATCTCTTATTTTGAGCAAGTGGTAACTCCATAGCTAGGGAAGTAAGGTCCCCATTCCCTGAACCCATTCACTTAATTTAAATAAGACCAATAGTTTTATGTTCCTATAACAACAACATTGTCTTGTAGTAGTTGTAAATATTTGAGACTTGTAGCTTTAAGGTAGGGAGGGAGAGTGAAAGAGTCAGAAGATAAGATGCCCTGAGAAAGTTTGGGATTTATTGGTATAATTGCTTTTCTTTTTGATAAAGTAACAAAAGTGGCAGTGACTCCCATGGTCTTGATGAAAGAAAATTCACCAGTATCTTGATTTCCCAGTAATAGGTCCAACTCACTACCAAAAATGATGTTTCAGTGTCAACCTTCACATGAGTAAAAGATTGCTTAGTCCCAGATAAAGGTCCACTTATTTCAAGAAATATGAAAATAAGCAAAAGTAGTTGTGATTATATTACATTTGGGGGGCTCCTGGAATGGGAACTGTCTACGTAGGTGGATAGCAATCCAATTTAGTAGATAAATTCTAGGGAAGGCCAGAGATTGAATGAATTGTCTGAGGTCACATAATTGGTCAGCATCAGAGGCAAGATTCCCACCTAGACAGATCTTCTCTCTAATCTAGCCATCTATTTCACTAAGCTATCCTACCAACTGCCTCTGTTACTTCAAATATTATTTGTTTCCCAAAATGACATGATTCAATACTATCTCATATAAAAGAACCTGCCTTAGTGTTTGTTTCCATGAGGTTTGACTTGATATGTAGAAAGTAGAAAGGACACACTTTATAATTTTCCAACTTATTTTTATACTTTATCCATTTCGTCTTCATGACAATACTGATATATTTTTTTTCTTTAAAAGTATCTGTGGAACACATGGAATGTTTGCCAAAAATGATTCTTTCTATTCAATTGCTTGTTAAAGTTTCCTTGGAAGAAACCTTTTCTTAGTCCTGCACTCTCCTTCCTTTCTGTTCACCCTCTTAGGCAATATACTCTGGAGCCAAATATTTTGCAAGATTTTCCAACCTAGCAAAATATGGTGTTGATATGTTTGGCCAAATTGTACAAGATCTTAAAATCATGTGTTTGGGTGACTTCTGAGGCCCCATGGGGAGGAAAATTGGATTGGCCAAAAACCTATGGACAAGTTGCAAATCTTTCCCGAGAGCTTCACTTCCATCATCTTTATATTGGGGAGGATGATCTCTGACGTCCCTTCCAACTCTGAAAAATTGTAGTCAGAAATGTTTTCCCTGGGTCTGTTCATGAGGAAACATGGTGGTTCCAATGAAAATGTCCCAAAGATGAGGAATTAGTATAGATACTCCCCTAGAAACTTTGGTGAACAAAAGTTTAAATAATTCATTAGGAAGAGTCTCTGTGGTAAGTTGTCATGACCACTGAATGCCCTTTGAAAACAAAATCCCTCACAGGTGTGAGATGCTATCTTCATCATCCTCTTCATCAACAACCATTCTTATAAACTTCCTCTACTCATGTAGAATCTTGAAAGATTTGCCTGTGGGCACAAAGAGTTTAAGTGATCATGCTAGAGTCACAGCCAGGGTGTGTCAAAGGCAGGACTCAAAGCAAGGTTTCCCTGACTCTGATGCCAGCTGTCCATCCATTACCCAGTGCTGCCTGTCACTATCATTATTATTGTCTAATCTGTACCTTTTATAGTATAAATTCAGATCATGATTTCTAATTTCACTACTTTGTGGAAGTTCTGGCATATCTTTTTTGCACTCGGGAAAAGAGTTTTAATGAGGACTTCTTTTACTTCTCCTTGCTATAGGCTGGATTATAAAAAGAAACTTCTGTGGTTATACAAAAGATAGTAACTATGAGTCAGGCTTGACCTAAACACCATTGAAATGGGTGAATCTGGGAACGGCTGACCATTCAGAATTGAGTCAGCATGTGAAGTAGGCCTATTAAA
>NC_077227.1:438390111-438427611 GCF_027887165.1 Monodelphis domestica | reverse complement strand
CCTCAGTTTCCCCCTTTTATAAAATCATAGGTTTGGACTAGATGGCTTTAAGGTCTCTTCTGGTTCCAGAGCTATGATACTATTATTCCCCATGTCTGGAATTTCTCCCTCACTTCAGTCTCCTTAGAATGCTGAATTTCTTTGAAAATACAACTCAGCTGCCTTTTCTTTCACAATAATAGCTTTCCTACCCCTCAGTTCATTAGTGCTTACATTACCTTTGCTTTGCGTTACTTTTGGTATATCTTATATTTACTTATGTCTATATCCCTTTTTTTAAAACCCTTACCTCTGTCTTAGAATCAGTAGTGAGTATTGGTTCCAAGGTAAAAAAAAATTGTTAAGGGCTAGGCAGTGGGGGTTAAGTGACTTAAGGTCACACATCTAGGAAATATCTGAGGTCAAATTTGAACCCAGCTTATCCTGACTTCAGGACTGCTATTCTATCCACTGTGCTATCTAATTGCCCCTCATACCTATATAATTTTGCACTCCCTCCCCCCTCTCCTGGCTCTTTGAGGGCAGAGGCTGTTTTTCTCTTCCAAAGTGTAGCTCTTTGGGGGTCAGGATTATTTCCCTTTTTTTGTCTTTGAACCACCAGCACTATTCTGATACCTTCCTTGTACATTGCTATTGTGGTTCAGTTGTTTCCCCCCATTTGGAGTTTTCTTGGCCCAGATACTGGAGCACTTTAACATTTCCTTTTCTAGATCATTTTACAAATAAGGAAACTGAGGTAATTAAATGACTTGCCCAGGATCGCCCTACTAGTAAGTTTTTAAGGTCAAACTGCACTCAGGTCTTCCTAACTCCAGTCCTAGCACTCTATCCACTGTGTCATCTAGCTATCCTTGTACATAGTTGGCCATTGATAAGTGTTTTTTGGATTGAAGTGCATTAACTTTCCTTTAGAAGATCAGAGACTATTTCCATATCTTTCCTCTTTTCTATAAAAGGAAACAAAATCAAGAAACAAGTGATGGACCTATGCCATTTTCCTAAAACTACTCCACTGAAACAGCACAGGTACCCTCTTTCCAAATGCCATAATGACTAGGATTCCTGACCTGACTTTGGATACTTTCCTCTAGGAAGGAACTCTTAAAAAATCAAATAACCCAACAGCCAAGGGACCAGGTTGTTGTCCTTCTATAGTAGGGTGCTCTGTGTTACTAAATTCATGTGGAAATTCAATATCCTTTAATTCTAAGGCTCTAGGCAGGGTTCTATGTTCTCCCACCTTGGTTCAGCTGCACAGAAATCCCAATTAAATTCCATTGGTATTTCTTGTCTTTTTTCTCCAAAATTGGTATTCCTTTTTAGAGAACTCGTCTGTCAGTGCTTTAACCCCACTCTCACCTTAATATGTATTCATTTTTTTTCCTTCTTGCCAGTTTGGACCTCTCCTTTTCTCCCAGGACCGAGTTTCTAGTGTGGTGTAGGAAAAAGAACCAACCCCCCCCTTCTAAGATCTGCCCCTGGCACTAATTCTCACTTTATTGGGCAAACCCCTCCCCTACCTGGATTTCAGACCCTCCTTATACCCCCATAAAGCCAGGGGTTTAATAAAATGTTCTTTAAAGTCCCTTATTGACAGGCAGCATGATCTTTTTAGAAAAAGAAATGGGTCTAGAGTCAGAGGATTGACATTCAAATTCTGGCTTTGCTACTTATATCTTTAGAACTTTTGACAAGTCATTTCTTTTCTTTCTGTCACAGTTTCCTCATCTATAAATGACAGGGTTGGTCTCTAAGGCCTCTTCCAGTTCTAAATCTATGATACTAATTCCAATTATTGTCAGAAAATTACTATGGACATCCCTGGTTTTTTTTTGTTGTTTTTTAAAATGGCCTTGAAGACCTGACTAGGAGGAATTTCTTTGGTGGGAGGGGAGTCATGTCTGCTTTGGGGCACAGATTTATCAGCAAAATTCCCTGTGACATCCATTAGGGTTCTCTGTAGCCAGGAATTCTTCTCTAATTGCACACATAGACAACTGCCATTCCTGGTGACCAAAAGATTTGTATCTTGGGCAGGGTAGGATATAGTAAAGCTCAGAAAAATGCAGAAAGCAAAGTTTTTCTTCCTCTACTGTGTGTTCAAGCCCAAGGATGGCTTCAGTCTTTAGTCCTCCCTCTCCCTCTCCCTCTCTCCCTCCCTTCCTTCCTCTCTCTCTCTCTCTCTCTCTCTCTCTCTCTCTCTCTCTCTCTCTCTCTCTCTCTCTCTCTCTCTCTCTCTCTCTCTCTGTGAATTGTAGCCATGTTTCCTTAGTTAGTCCCCTGGATCTGTTTCCAGCATTCATTTTTGTTGTCAGCCTTGGATTTGTTTACTTATTATTTGGCGAACCCTAATTTTATTCTCTGTAAAATGACAGAATTGAACTAGGTGATTCTCCATGGTCCCTTCTAGGTCCAGAACTATGATCCCAGGGTTCTGTTTCTGAACTTGCTTGAATCAATCTTTCCCTTAGTCTGATGGACTCTATTTCCTGACTTCATTGACATTCTTTACCTGCATGAAATTCTTCTATCTTATGTGTGACCCATTTTACTCTTTAAGTCTCAGTCCTATTATCCTGTCCACTGGCTGTTCAGTGTTCTCCATCTGTACCTGTCTGTCATCCTTAGTCAGTGATATTTAGTTCTTGATGACCAGTCCTTTCTCTGCCTTCCACTAAAAGGCCAGCTGCTAAGCAGTTTTCACACAGTAAATTTATCTGATAAACTTATTTGTACTAATGTGTTAATGACTAACAATTTTTCTTTTATTGCCCTTCCTAGGATAATTTGCATTTTAACAGGGCAGATTAGCTCAAAAGAATGAACCTAATAAGGTTAGGGTATAATATAGCAGGTTAGTAGGAGAGAGCTATTTTTTTTGGGGGGGGGGGAGATGATTTCATGGTGTCTCTTTAATTCCCATTATGGAGGTCCCACAATGTAGGGAGTCATTCAATCTGCCTAAACATAGACCTTGCTGGATAGTCTTGGGTTCAATTTCTGACTCTGTCACTTACTAGTGATATAAACCTGGCTTCCTCTTGGGGTTTCCATTTAATTTCTGTTCCAATGAAATAGTTCCTAATTTGTTTCTTCTAGTTCCAATATTTCCTGATTCTGGTTCTACATTTTGTAAATCATTGTGTGATTTGTGTGTAGGGCACATAGACACATATATACAAACACACACACACACACACACACACACACACATGCCATTGTCTTTCTTGGGCTAAGGGAGAGCCAGTATAATATAGTAGAAAGAATAAAGTTTTTGCATTTACGCATACTGGGTTTGAATCTCCACCCTCAGGCAAGGTCCTTAATCTCGTCGGGCTTCATTTTTCTCTTGTGCAAAATAAGTTGGGCCACAAGATCATAAGAACTCTGCTAGCTTTACATCTATGATACTATATAGAAACTCTTCTTCTGGTTTCCAGAATTCTCCTGGGGAGAAAACTGAGCTTTCTTCAGCTGGGTGCTGTAGGGCTGAGGACACTGAGAAGAGAATGGAGCTTGTCATATGTCTTGCTCATATTTTCTGAGCTCTTATATCAGAGAGCTATTTTAGGCCTGCTTTTCTGGGCCTGTTCTCTTTAACTAGGAGTTACATACTTGTACCAAAAGAACTATTTCTTTCATTGAAGAAGACAGAATTACTGTACTTATGGACATTAAAAAAAACAACAACAACTCAAAAAACACTAGGGAGTATCAGTTCAATTGTTTGATCAAGTCACCTTTCCCAGATTTGTGGTGACTGTAACAACAGTAGACATCACTAGCCTGGTTCTATTTAGACTAGTTCCAGAAGACACTAATGGAACTAAATGAATTTGCTGCCCTGTATGTTCTAGCTTATACCTCAGAATGCCTGTTTCACTGGTCTTCTCTCATCATGTATCTTGAAATATTAGCCCAGGTAGGTCAGATATCTTTTAATAACACCCCTAAATCAACTGGGAAACGGTTAAGGGGGTGTAGCTCCCGATTCCCCCAATTTATTTTCAAGGTCATGTACCAGGGGCCTTAAATCATATAGGGTATAAAACTGGAGGGATTTGGGAACTGTCAAGAACTAGAAAGTAGAGTGTGAGAGACATTGACATTCTGATCAATGACTGGAGACCCAAACAAATCAGTGCAGGACTTTAAGAGATGAAGTCTCACTGTGTTCTCTCTGTCATCAGAATTTATAAAGCGTTGCGGTGAAAAGCCCCTAGAGAATATTCCTAGAATTTTGCAAGTCATGAGCGTGTATGTAAAAATCTGACACACATACCCCGGCTCCCACCCCCACCACCAATAGTCTTGTAAGAGCAAAGTGAAAAAATAATCTCCGAATCTGCCTGGCATTCCAGCCCTGTTTGGTTAAATGCTAGGCTCTTGATTTGGAAATGATGCCATATCATAATGCCATTAAATTCTTAGTTCTCTGTATCTTGATTTTGAAAGAAGGAAAGGGTAAGGATCTAATTTTAGCAAGAGAGAGAGACACACATGCACAGAGACACAGACAGAGAGACAGAGAGAGAAGAAGAAAAGAAGAGAAAAAGACATGAAGGAAGAAGAGAGAAATGGATCATACACAGATGTATCATTTCTTTCTCTTTTGCAGGATGCTGAAAAGCTAAATTATGACTTAAAAAAATTTTTTTTGGTTCTATCTCCGGATAAGAGCCCAGAAATTTGTTTACAAATAGCCAACATCCATGTTACACTTTGAGGAAACACTTGAATACACAATCGGCAAACACCTTTTGCTTGCCAGAGATACTTGGAGTTGGACTGAATGTTGCAAGCTTGATGTAGAAACTTTTAGGAGGGTGCTGATACGATGTTACATCCCTCTGACTGCACTTTTTTTCAAAGTCCATTCTTGTGCCCCACCTGAACCCTAAAACAGCTGTGGCAATTTACAACTTCAAATTTAGTGAAATATAATCTAGCAAGAAGGAACTTTATAAAAATTCTTTCTGTAATATTGCAAAACAAATGAGATTCCAGATGCTCTGGACAGGAGACTCTGGAGTTAACCGACTTGATCCAGGGTCATGTTTTTATTTTATTTTTTTCTTCTTTCCTCTTGCTTACTAAAGTAAATGGCTCTGAAATCACCACAGACAAGTATCTTAGCTTTTGCTTCAGGCCCTTATCTCATCTAAGTGTGCTTTATTAGATGAGATCATCTACACAGGACTTATTTCAGTTATAAAATGGAATGGAAATAAAAAAAAATTAAAAATGTAATTGGTCGATGCTCTCCTGCCCTCAGTTTGGGAAAGAAGATTTTGACATGTGAGATTGTAGCCTGATTCTGTGGGCATTTACCCATTTCTGGCTTCTGCTTTCTGAGGACCTTGACATTGGCCATACTATTTTTGGAAAGAATATCTTTCAATGGAAATTTGGCTGGTCATCTCCTACTCCAAAGCTAGGGTCTAGTAGCTAAAGTAATGACAGCACTACAGAGGGTTTCAGGGTACCCCTGAATAAAAGCTACCAGGCTCCCCAAATTCCTAACCTTCCTTTTAAGCAAGTTTCTTAGATGAAGCAGTCATAAGGGGTGGAAAAATCTCTCTGTTTGCTCCCTTACTGCCCAGTTGAGAGAAGAGGGGAAGAAGGCATTCATCTTATTTTTCCCCCCAACGAGATTACAGGCAGTTCTCCATTTATGTAAATTTGCATTATGCAAATTCAACTTTATGTAAAGAATTCTGAAAGACTGAAGTTGAAGATAATATTGTTTGCTATTGTCAGATATGGAGGGTGGGGGGAAGAGAGCCACTGTCCAAATATCTCTCAATAGCTTCACTTAAAAAAAAAAGTTGCACAGCTAACCACCAGTGATAAAGGTTAGGTATAGTGGGTGGGGAAGGGGCAACATACTGTACATATATGTTAACTTTATAGTACTGTGCATATTTTATCATTAATTTTGCTTTTCATTTCCTAATTTTCTTTCTTATCATGGTACAGTATTTAATAGGTCTGCATTTTAATAGATTTTATGACTTACATTAAGGTTTTATTTTGTGTATACCTTTGTTATAGAGGCTAAAGGAAGTGGGTGGGTAGTAGCAAATTTGCATTACATAAAAATCACTTTATATCTAGGTCTGTGGAACATTCTACTTATGTAAAGCAAGAATTGTCCATATTCCTTTCTTCATGTGTGTGTGTGTGTGTGTGTGTGTGTGTGTGTGTATGCACGCGCTATCTACCTATGTGTGTATGTGAGAACGTAGAGGATTTTAGTATTCCTAGAATTGTCTATTTTAAAGCCTGCCCATCACAAAATCAGACTTAGCCTGAATTAATCTTAGCTTACATGTCTTGTTGAAGCACATCTGTTTGACATTTTAAATTTCTCACAGGTCTTATTTTTACAGTTCCTGACCATCAGTCTCTACCCTACATCTTTAAGAAATTCCCTCAATCAAGAGTGAGGCCCGCTGCTTTAAGGAAAACCTGGTAAGAAACCTCCAATTCATGGTATATTAAAATGCTATCTGTTTATGGGTCTATGTGGGTAAACCAATCTCCAGCCTCTGGGAAGAGATAGAAGGAAATGTCAGTCCTTTGCATGGATAACAGCCCTTTATCACTGCATGAACATAGATGGTCACTTCAGGCTAAGTTTATGACCACTGAGTTATTTGGGGTGGTGGCAGGCAGTGGGGGGCATAGATGTGATTTAGGGTCCTTTTTTAAAATTCAGAGGTCACTGTGTATTAAATTGTGAGTCATGGGATCTTGGTGGGGGGCAGCCGGGGAGACTGAATGATCAGGCAGTGGCGGGATATAGTAATTGCACTTAGAGCAAACTGCTCTCAGTGATTTTATTATCAGGCTCCTGAGTATTTGAAGCTATTAATAGATTGGTGCACTTATCAAGGAGTTTTTGACTTCTATCTTGGTTGACAAGCCTCGCAATCATTCTCTCGTCCATATGCACAGCATGGAACTTTGACCTGATGCTGCCAACAGGGCCAGCCCACCAAGGGTGGGTTCACCCCAAAACCAAGGCATGTGCACAAGGAAGGCAGGTGCCCTGGGTGAAGACACACCCACTGCCAGAGTTCATTTCTAATTCACTCACTGAGCCTATGGCTCAGCTATAGTCCAGAGTTAGGGAAAATCATTTTCAGGACAAATCAGCATGTGGTATCCCAATAAGACCCTAGGAGGGGCTTTCATAATTGATGGTTGTTTTCAGCATCCAGGCAGATAGAAACTTAAAAAAAAATTGAAGTACAACTCACAGGTTTGGTGTATTTTTTGTGTGTGTGTGTGGTCTCTATTGAGGCCTATCTGTGACATCCCCAAAAGCCCATATTCCATTCTAATTAGCTAAATCTGCCTTCTCCTGACCACATTCCTTAGAGGTCATCACATAAACCATTTAAATTGATAGCAGAATTATGCACTAAGAAATTAATTTTATAGTGCCCTGTATACAATTTTTTATTGTAACTTTATCTTGTTTCAGAAGTGCTTACTTTCTGATTTTGTGGCTATTACTGACCGTGGATTACTTTTATTTTGGGTTTTACACAACAGTTATATTAGAAATTTGCTGTTTTATTCTTACCTTCTTAGTAAAAATCCTTTTATCACACAATGGGTAATTTATATCCATTACCAACCCTTTCAATCCTTTTCAGTGGGGCTGTCAGTGCCTTTGGCACAGTAATGATTAATGTGATCTAATAATAGTGTGCCATTATATTACCTTAGTAAAACATGTACCAACATCCTATTCAGATCTACCAAATTCATAGCTTCCTATAATATTTTTGTTGAAAGACAGGATTACTATTTTTCAAAGCTGATTTTTTTCCCCTTTAACATATTTAATGAAATTCACAATCCCTTGCCATAGTCATCCCAGGCATGTGTTTGGGCTTGATGGGTGAATTTTATATCGTTCTGCCTTATTGTGATTTGTTAGGCAAAAGGTCTGACATGCAAAGAGATCGAATGGAAAGATTGTTTTGTTTTTGTTTTGTTAAGGCTGTGCTGTTGGTGGTAGGGGGGTGAAGTTTCTTTTTATTTGTTTTTATTTTTTGAAGCTGGCTTATTTTTCGGAGTCTCACTGGGTTTACAATAAGGAAGCATATTTTAGATCAAAAGGCAAATGAAGAGCAAATTTATTGGTATGAAATAATATATATGCATATGTATGTACACATACATATGCATATATATTTTTTTTATTATTGTCCTCCATTTTCTCATGTCTTCTACCACCTGCCCATGTCTAGAGTTGAAACAGCTAACATTAAGGGTGGAGGCCATCTGATTTCCAACATCTATACCCAGGGACATATTTCAGCAAAATAATAAATTGCCTTCTGACCAGCTTGTCCTTCTCCCACTTTAAGTCTTCACCCAGGCAGTGAGAAAAGAAGACTTTTTAGAGTTATTCTTCAGGAGAATTGAGCAGGGCAGGTTCCATAGACAAGGAATGGGGGTAGAGGGTGACAGTCTATAGAGACTGCAAGGATTTGAGTCTTTTCCTTTCACTCACTGTTATTTAAGGAGTTTGGGGTCAGATAATCTTTACTTCTTTTCCTTCCTTTTCTTCCTGAGGCAAATCTGTAGCAAAATGGTCACCCTTGCTTTCCCACCTCTCTGTTAGTATATGCATGTGTTTTGAATTTGTGCAAATGTGCGTGTGTGTGTGTGTGTGTGAGAGAGAGAGAGAGACAGACAGACAGACAGATAGACAGACAGACAGATGGAGAGACAGAGAGACAGAGAGACAGAGAGAGAGGCTTAGGAACGACTGTCACTCTGATGCCTTGTCCTGACTGAAATAGAATTCCCCTTCCTCCTTTCTGCTATTATAAGGCTCTGTTTTAGTGTCTGGCCTGAGAGAGGACCTGTTTCTTGGTTTCATCCACTTAAACCCCATCATAATCATCCATGTGATTGATAACATTCCACCTTTTCATAGGGCCTTAAATCTCTGTCAGCCAAGAAGGACATTATTGTACCGAGGGTGAGATGTACTCAAACAATTACACACTTAAATCTAAATGGAATGGTGTGTCCTCTGATTCCCCATGCTTTGTGATTGGTGTTAACTAGCGAGGTACCTCTCCCTCTTCCTGAAACCTCGGGGAGGGGGAAGTGGACAATAGTAAAGAATAGGGGGTCCCCTAGCAGCTTTTAGTCACTGAGCACCCAAAGGCAGTCAGAGCAATAGGCTCCTTTTTTCAGGAATTTTAGGAAGTGGGTATGGAGATAGATAGAGGGGGCTGGGCTAAGCAATCCTTGTTTTTGATTCAGAACAGAAATCACTGCTGCAACATTGGCTTGAAATATGCAATCAGCTTGAAATCAGGAAAAGTATTTTGAATACAGAATTTATATTGAAATACTTGAATCTTGATACATGCATACACATATACATGTATATATTTAAAGCAGGGGGAGAGGAAAAGCAGAAATAAAGTCTTTGTCATAAAAATATTGCTGTAGTATTTGCCATCTGATTATGCTCTGCCACACTAGAATACATTCTCGTACCATTAACATTTAAATATAAACCGTTCTCATTTGTTTTTATAACTGATTCTTGATAACAGCAGATGAGAAAATACCCCTGCCACCTCAGTTTACCTTTTGTTCTTGGAAGATCTCAAACAAGATACTATATTTGGTGAGAGATGGATATTGGATAAGTACTCTATAGGATTCAGTGGCATGAATGGGGTGCTATCTGCACCAATGGAGATAATAAATGTATTGTGAAGATTCAGGAAAATAATCAAGTAATATTAACTTGCCTTAGTCTAACATAATTGTACATGAGCTGCTAACTGGTAGTGCTCTTTCCCTCCTTAACAATGAGAAAGCCCAAATGTGTTATATAGGCATAAAGTGCTGTAACAATAAAAGACCAATTCTTTATCATCTGTTTTCTTTCTTCTTGCCCTATTTCATCGTCCTTAGTACTTGGGACCCTGGAATGATTTTCTGTGTCTTAGAAAATGTTTTCTGTGGTTGCCTGTGTCCACAAGGCTTTCTTGTGATTGTATTAATTAAATTGAATGGAATATTTAGGGCAGCTGGATGATAGAGTGGATAAAGCACCAGGACTAGAGTCAAAAAGATCTGAGTTCAAATTTTACTTCAGGCACTTATTAGCTGTGTCATCCTGATCAAGCCACAATTTCTTTTTATCTCAATTTCTTCATCTGTTAAATGGGGATGACATCTATCTTGTAGGGTTGTGGGAATCACACGAGTTAATAACTGTAAAGCATTTAGCACAGTGCCTGGCATAAAGTAAATGCTAAACAAGTGTTAGTTGTCATCATCATTATTGTCATTGTCAGTATTATTGCTCTCTTATGTGCCTAGTACAGTGCTGGATCACCTTGAACTAAAAGTGGTGAGATCCCTACAGATACCTTGTTGGCAGTGTTGGCTGCACCCTTAGGGATATACAAGACAGTTTAGAAGACTAGCAATCTCTAACAAATTCTGTAAGCTAAGACAGTCTATCTTCCCTCAAAGTTGGACACACGGGTGAGAAATCTGTTGAGTCCAGAATCCTTCGTTTCCAAGCAGAACATTAGTACCCAAGACAAGACTCTGAATCTCATAATAACAGCTCACATCTGTACAATATTTTAAGGTCTGCAAACCATTTTCCTCAAAATGAATCTGTGCAGTAGCTGGCATCATTGTTGTCATCCCTATTTTGCAAATAAGGAAACTGAGTCCCTGAGAGGTAAGTGACTTGTCCATGGTTACATAGTAAATGTGATGAGGAATTACAACATTCCTGATTCTAAGTCAAGTATTACTCCATGCTTTCTTTCATTAGGGGATATGGAATGGATCTATGGTTCCATTGATTTGGGGAACTTGAGGATAAGGAGATTCCTTCCACTAATGCAGATTAGCACTTTCTCTGTGAACTTATAGTCTTATAAACTACTTTGGGCTCTCAGAGCTTAAATTTCTTGCCCATGGTCAGCATGTATTCTTTGGCAAGTCATTTAATTTCCCATTTCTCTAACCAACTCTTACAGTTCTCTACAATGTTCTGGTCTCTAACTTATTAACTCTATAATGTCTTCTTGGCTCTGAGTCTGATTTGAGTAATATATTTTGAGTGACCAAATTTAAATATATTTAGTTCAACCTTTTTATTTTAACCCTTACACTACCTATCCACTATACCATATTGATGCTTTCCTCTCATTACAATATACATATTTGCACACATATATACATGTATACACATGTTTCTCATTGAATTCTTTTCAATTCTCCTTCAGTTTTCTAACATTTTGTTATACTACTGGCTTTTGGTAAGCATTTCTTGACATCTTTGCAATTTCGTGAAGATACTAATTATTTTCTTCATTTAACATATACTGTTGGCAGAATTGGGATTTGGACTATTGGGTCTGCAGATCAAGGACTTTGAAGGATGGTCCCCTCATTATTCAATGGTTTGGTTTATTTCAAGGCCTTTATTCCCAGTGGTTCTTGGCTCACTCAGTTTCCAAAAGATCTGAGAATCTTGTGAGTTGAAAGTCTGATATTTTTCTTCTCCTAATATTTGGTAGAAGGGCTAAGAGTATTGGGGAGAAATCCAGATAATGAATTTCTTCTAGTCTTATATATATAAAGTGTATAGGAAACAAACAAATGAGGATTGTTTGAATCCTACAATATTCAAAATGCTTTGGGAAGCATTGAAGGAGGGTTTCAGGAAGGCTGGTGATCTTTCTACAATTTCTCCATAAGTGTAGAAGAATATTGATGGCACATGACGAAGTATTTGGGATTTAGTTGGCATTTTGAGAATGTATGTCTCCTGATGCCATGTGGCCATGGTCAATGGGAATTGGTAGTCCTTAAAAAGGATGAAGAGGACCTTCCTCCTACCCGTCACCCCTCTGCAAACTAGATTTTGTCTTCTGTAGTGGCCCAGTTCTGTATTTTTAGCATCCACTGAAATTTAATGTTTTGCTCTTGGTTTATTATGTATGCAAGTATCTTGCTGATAAATTACATGTGTAATTGTACTCTAGTAACCACTGCTATTCAATAACAACATATAATTAAACTCACCCTTGTAGTCATTGAACTCTTCCTTTCATGACAAGATCATTGACCATTCCAAAGAATGCTTTATGGCGGCATATATTAAATATACAATGGTCTCTGAGTACACACCCACAGGCTGTGTATCCAATTTATGCCTGTGTAGAATGACTTCCTCCAGACAAATGTGTCAACTATGATCTAATCTGTAGTCTTTGGGATTGAGTTGGAGGAGAATCATGGGAGGGCAGTATGCGATCAGGAGCAAGGGAGAAAGTGTGATTCTCTTTATCAATGAGATGTATTTTTTGTATTATCCACATTTATAATCAATACGAATGGGCATGAAGTAGGTGATCAGTAAAGATTTATTTATTATTATTGAATGAATGAATCTTGGAAGTGCCTTGGTTTGCATTTGAAGAATTTCTTCACTTTCCATTCTTGGACTCAGATCCTCTTCCCTTTTTCTGCCAACTTCCCATGGTCATTTTGGGGAGCATCATCCCCTTCATAGAGCATCAGGTGTTCATGTATACCCTGAAGGCCCCAGGTGAAGCTGCACTTGAAATGATTGAGTGTCTGTTGTTTTGTCTTTCTCTCGATGGCTACTTATTTTACTTCATTTTTAAAAAGAAAATTTTTGAAAGGAGAAGGTGGGGAACCTAGAGAGAAAAGGATGCTCATGAGGGTAGTGTTAGGTAGATATGACTCTCATGCCTCTTATTTAATTCTCAAAGCAGAGTATTTCGCTGCTTATTTTCTCTGGTCAGGTAGAACAAGTAAACTTCTTGGATAAGAAGATAATTTCAGAAAGCTAGCATGTCTACATGCACAACATTTCCTTAGGATTAGAAAGAGAATCTAAGTCAATCAATAATTTCTTCTTGCATTAAAAAATTGAATTATTTCCATAACCCAGAGGAATGAAAATCAGGGGCCCACAGTGATTGATTCTCTCCCCTTCTTGCTTGCAATCACACTGTGGTTTAAGAATGAGTTTGGGATTTAATACCATTTGATGTTATTGCCATTCTCAGAAGGCTTTACCCCCTTTTTCAATGTTTGGTGCTGCATTCTCTGTCCCAAACATGAGAATGCTCCTTAATTAAGCAAGCAAGCAACAAGTCTTTATTAAGCATCTGCTTTGTGCTAGACATTGTGCTGAGGGTAAAAATCCAATGAATGAGTTACTTACATAGAGCTTGCGTAGGGAAAATAGCAACTACATATCTAAATTCAAATAAATACAAAATAGTTGTAGGCTAGTTTGAGAACACTAGCAGGAAGGGGAACCAGGAGAGGCTTCATATAAGACATTATACTTGAGCTAAATTTTGAAAGAAGAGGGGTATTTTGTGAGCAGAGGTGAGGTTGGATTTCATCCTACACATGAGAAGTAGCCAGTGGAAAGTCTGGGAGAGAGGATATGTATATCACATGTGCAGAATGGAGAGACCTCTATGGAATGGAAGATGGAGAATAATCTCCAAAGAGGCTAGAAAGGCAAAGTGGGGCCAGGTTGTGAAGAGCTTTAGAAGCTAAACAGAGACATTTGCTCTTGATCATTGGAAACAAGCCACTGGAGTTGATTGATGAGAGAAGTCTCTTGATCAGATCTATGCTTAAGGACTATCACTTTGGTAGCAGTGTGGAAGATGGAATGGAATAGGGAAAGATGAGGTAGGAAGATCAGTTAGAAGACTCTTGCAATAATTTAGGTGGAAGGTGCTAATGGCCTGAACTGAAGTGGTAGCTACATGAGAAGTCAGATTCAAGAGATGTGGAGGTAGAAACTGAAAGATTTATAACTGATTGGCTATGTGAGGTGTTGAGGATAATGCCAAAATCATGAAGCCGAGAGACAGGATAGATGGGGGTGCCTTCTACGAAATAGGGAAGTACTTTGGGGAGAAGATATTGAAGGCAATTTTGAACTTTGTCCTGCCTTCAAAAGCTAGTGAAGAACAAAATCTTGGCTTTCTTTTTACATTTGTGTGGATAATTGAAATCACCCAGCCATCCAGATATGCTAGGGATGAGGAACTAGAGCCAATGGTGAGTCCTGAATCCATCCCAAGAAAACAAAATTGATTAAAAATTTCCCTTTATATTTAAAAATGTAAGATTTAATTTCCCCTGCCCCACCAATAACTACTGTATTTCAATAATGAATTTCAAGTGGTTGCTATGTGAGACACAACGGTGTTTTTCATGAACTTTTGGCTGCAGAATAAGCCCAGCAAATTTGGGCTCTTACCCTTTTAGTTTTCTGGGTCAATTCATTTTGCACAAAGGAAAGAATGATAATTTGAGTTGTAGGCTGAGAATGTTTTCTACACATTTTAGCACTCTGCAAGGACGACAAAAATGATTTTTGATTTTGATTTTTTTCTCTTGAGAGATTTTAATGCTCTGATAGGCCCAGGATCTTGCGCATAGTAGGTCAACATTTATTAAATGAATGTTGAGGACTACTGTTTATTATATTTCTTAGACATTTAGGAAAACATGAAGTCAAATTAAAAATAATGACTTCTTTTTTTAAAAAAAGGCTTTCATAGTTATTAAAGACTAACTTTTGTGGCATAGACTATCCCTAACTCTCTACTGGTCTAACAGGTATAACAGCAATATGGGACCCAATCTTTCAGCTTTTGACCCAAGGTTTCATTCCTCATATTTCCAACTAAATTTCTTCTCCTTCCAAACAATCCATCCATAAGCCAGTATTTCATGAAAGCCTATTGTGCTGGTCTGTGCTGGGCACTGTGGAGACTAAGAGTTACTAGCCATTGTCCTTGCCCCCAGGAACTTTCAGTCTAGTAGGAGAGTCCAGAATAATTAGATGTAAATCCCTAGAAGAAAATGGGGAATATGCTAAGGAAATTTTTTCTTGCCTTGACCACTTTTTATTGGGGGGGGGTTGATTCATTTGTACCCAACCCACTAAAATTATAAAAAAGAAAAAAATGTCCATATTTTTCATATTTTTGGAGGAAATATCAGAGTAAAGGAAGCAACAGAGAGGGAAGCTCTTCACAAAAGCAAAAAATAAAAGCTTATTTGTACATAATGATGTTTATGTCCCTAAACTAACAATGGATAAAGGCTGGATCTGTGACTTTAACATAGCTAATTCTTGGATGAGGACATTTCCTCTACCAAATAAGGTTGACATCTTCTTTGCAACTTATAGTCTTAGACAATTGCCTAGAGTAATGTTGGTCAACCTATGGCACATGTGCCAGAGTGGGCTGCTCTTCTCCCTCCCTCCTCTGTGCCTGAAGACATTTCTCACATGATCAACCTCTCTGCCCAGGAGCCCAGTGGGCGTACTTCCTCCCTCCCCTGTATGTGGTAAGGGGATGGTTCACATGCAGCATGAGGTTTAGCATTTGGGCACTCAGTCTTTAAAAGGTTCACCATTTCTGGCCTAAATTATTGAGATGTTAGGTGATTTGCTTAGGGTCTTATAGCCAGCATGTCTCAGAGGCAAAACTTTTTATTTTTCTTTTCTCCAGGCTTATATTTTATTTATCACATGAGTCTGGTAATTAAAGGATTTTTTAAAAGAAAAAAAATCACCATTTTTTCATTTCCCAAGTTTCCACAAAGTCTCCAACAAACCCCTTTATTTCCCTTCCACAGTCTCAAATATCCAGAACTCATATTTTTCTAATATGTGAACCTTAGAGATCAGGCTATCTGGGAAGCTTCTCTAGTCCTCATTTGGGAAATGCTTATTGAATTTAAATAGCTTAAATTAAAGTAGTCATGAATTGGACTGGAATTTAGAAAATTCCCCTTGATTGGTCAATGGGAAGTGTAAGAAAGACAAGGGAGGGAGCAAGCTCCTGAGATTTCCAAAGATGGGGAAGGTCCAAAGCACTGTGGAAGTTCCAGGAGGGTTTTGATCTCCTCCTGTCTAAAGACAAGGTGTGGACTAAGCAACCATTTTTGTAATGTTTAGAGGTTCTATGCAGCAGCACTGCTCTTTGGCTCCATAGAAGTGGCCTGCTCCATGCCTACTCCCAGTATTGATTTACTCAAGCTTCTCTTCTTGGGGAAGCAGGTCAGTGAGAATCCCTCTGGGTGAGGGGGAGGGAGGAAGCTGGGAAGTCAGTCTTTCACATCTCTGTTTAGTTCTTTGATAGA
This sequence comes from Monodelphis domestica, assembly GCF_027887165.1. NCBI lineage: Eukaryota > Metazoa > Chordata > Mammalia > Didelphimorphia > Didelphidae > Monodelphis > Monodelphis domestica. The sequence continues at coordinate 438,411,378 of NC_077227.1, read as the reverse complement.
CAGCGAAGAGGTATCTGTCAGGGACCTTTGTGCATGAGCTTGGGGTTTTCTGTCCAGTGTTAATGCACTTGCTCAGATTATATTTCCCTGCTTGGGGAGCTGCTGCTTTTAACCACATTCCTAGTCTTGCTGGCCTTCAGCATGCTCTCTGCCCCTGGCTATTTCCCCAGGGAAATCATAGGTTATGTCCAACAGGGCTAGCTTCTGTCAAGACATCATGTTACAGCTAATTCCTCTGCCTGTCTGGAGAGTATTCTTGGGGACAGAGCCTGGTGGAGAAGGAGCAGGCGAGGCAGGATGGTCTCCAACAGGGCGGCTACCTGGAAAAACGAAGTGGGGATCTCTTGGCTGATCTGTGGGAAAGAAAAGGAGTGAATTCTGAGGGCCTTTCCTCTGGGGGGTGACCGAAGCTGATATTTGCACTTGGAGTGGGTTTCCTTCGATGAGTCCCAGGATTACACGTTTGCAGCTGGTGTTTGGTTGGGGGAAGGGAGAGGAGACTAGAAAAGATAAGTGGCCAGCTGTTTGCAAGGATTGATTGGCTGCCCCAGTTTAGCCAAATAAGAAGAATTTGGACTGGGTGAAGAATATCTAGCTTGGTTCCTTCCAGTGATTGGCTTGTCTCTCAAGGTCTTCTTCCAGCCAAAGGACCAGTCAGTAGAAGATTTTTTTTTTTTGAAGTCCCCAGCAGTTTCAAGCCCAGCACAAAGTTAGCAGCATACTTCTCCATTCAATCCCTTGTGCCTCTCTTTCACCCCTCGCTGGATAGATTTAATGAAAGGTTGAATTCAAAACCCTATTGTGACATTATTGGACAATTTATTACGGAGGTATTTCTAGATGCAATTATATAATCTCACATAATATTCAGAAATTGGATGTGTGGGTGAAAGTTTACATTGAGTTTAACAGAATTTCTCCTTAAGTGCTTTTCATCAGGGAACCTGTTTGACCCCAGAGTCTCTTCTCTCTCTGGCCCTGGAGGTCTTTATTACGAAACTTTTAAAAGAGTGTACCATTCCCCTTAGGTACGGTGTTCTTGAATAAAGATGCATCCTGTAAAGGAGGAGATAAACCTTTCTCCTCTGCCAGAGATGCACATCTGATTTATCATGGATCCTGTCTTAGCACTCCATCTTTACAGTAAAGGGATGTGAGGATAGGGCTGACTCTATCTCTGGGCAGGATTAGGAATGTAGATATTCCATTGTATATTTGAGGAGAGGATTATTGCACAGATAAAGAAGGGACCATTTACCTTGGGTGAAAAGCTGTGGTTTAGAGTGGAGGAAAACCCACGGGGCCCAACTGAGGCCACACACACTAGCTAAATAAACACTCCACACCCCAAATCTGGCTTAAGCAAACAGCCTGCAGTTTTATTGTAATGCATATGGAACAGCAGACCAGGTGCCAGGCAGTAAGCTCCAGGCTGCCTTTTAAACAACCCCCTTTACGAGGGAGGTTCTTCATTGACGGGTTTGCCCTTCGGAAAAGGGGGTCGTCTTACCAGCCTTGGCTCACTTGCCTTTCCCATTCTTGATAAAAGAACTCTAGTTGTGGGAGACCAAGTCAGTGCCTATCATTGTTACAACCTCACTCCAAAGTCAAACTTGGCCTTTCCCCATATTCTGGGGAAAGCAAGGGCTTCCTTTTATTCTTAGGGATTCTCCCCCTATTATAAAGTTGTGATGGAGTGATCCAGCCTTTCTTTTTCTCTCCCCCTTCTCCTGTCCCCAATTTCCCCAGTCCCACCCCCACACACAATGTACACAAACCAAGACTTGTGTCTAGGCAGGGAAAGTAAATTGGTGAATTGAGAACTATTATCCAATTGTATCATCTTTTATTCCTTTGAACCATTTTTCTTTAATGGCAGCTCTTTGGGCATTTGGAGAAGCAAATAAATATTTAGTTTATATCTATTATGTGATGGATGTCAATTTCTAATTATCTGCTGACTCTTCACTTTGTTTTACTTTCAGAGCCATGGCCTTGATCATCTCCAGTGCCCCAAGAATTATATTTATTTAGAATGGTCAGTCAAAGGCTCCAATCAGTTGTGAGACAAGACAATTAGCTGATTGAATTCTTCATCTGATTAACTGGTTGTTTTGGTTCTTTGGAGCCATAACCTTTAAAACCATGAACCAACATTAAAGACCTCTCCCTCCTTGGGGTTGAACTTGATGGCCTTTAAGGCCCCTTTCAGCATTTAATCTATGATGCTATGATTCTCATACCCCTTGACCTGGTGCAGTATTCTAATCCTGTCATCTACTAGTCACCTCTTCCAGATCAGTAGGGTCTCCTTCCTTTCCCTGTTCCTGCCCTTATCCATTTCTTTGTCTTGCTCCTGTCCTGTTTTTGCTTTATGGAGTTCAATTTGTCCCCCTTTCTGCAATATTACTCTTCTGGGTTTGGTCATTCTCCAGGCCTGGATGAGAGCCTGAGCTAGACCAACTGCTACTAAAGAGGAAGATCTCTCCTTGTACCTAGGCTCCCTTTTGATTCTGGAATAAAATATAAATTCTTTTCTTGGATGTTTAAAACCCCTCACAACTTGGTTCTAACCTGGCATCCCAGACTTCATGAAACAATACTTTCCTAGGACTTTTTTGAATAATACTTTCCTTAGCACTAACTACAATGGCTTACTCTGTCCTCATGGTGGACAATCCAGTTGTGGTAGCCTTTCATTTTCAAAGGTTCTTCCAGGCAACCATGCCCCCTCTTCCCTAGCTTCCTTCAAAGTTCATTTCAAGTGCCATCTCTTCCATGAGCTTTGCCTCTCCCTAGCCCTGGCCCCTATCTTCTAGGTCCTCTCCAATATTATTGTTGATTTACTTTATATATAGTTTATATTACCTTATGTGGGTATATAGTATTTACTATGATAAAATACACCGGGGCAGAGACTTTTTATTTTTTATCTTCATATCCCCAACTTTACTTTCCTATTAAAGCTGGTAATAAACAGTAGGTGCCCAGTAAAAGCTCATTGCTTTATTAATTGACTTTGGAGACTGAGAAGCTAGTAGACAGAGTATACAGTATAGTCTATATTTGAATCCCTGTAAGATGTGTTCTCCTTAAAAAGGGGGAGCAGGAAAGGAAAAGAGTAGGTCCTATGATGATAACATAGGAAGGAGGATGTCTTATACACTGTTGGACCATCATTATAAAGTTAGCATCTATCATATAACATTTTACATTTATTGAAATCACTTATTTTAATCACCCTGGATATTCATTTGATAAAAAATTATAATCCTCTGTAAATTATGAATACCTTGAAATTCACAAATTCTATCACATTTATGATTGGCAACATTAAATGGCAACAGCTCATTTAAATAAGGAACATCTGGACATTATTATTTTTAGGGATTTTTCATCTGTTGATTTAGAAATCTGGGGCCTTTATGAATCTTGCATGAATATTCTTTCATACCCACATGTACTGTCAAGACACAAAGAAATAGCCATAAAAATATTGTCCGGTGATGTTTGGATGGAGCACATGTGTTTTTCAAACAACAAATCTATTGTGTATGAAAGAGGAGATATTCTACACGGCATTTGATTGTAGGTGTGGTAGAAGCAGCTTGATCTTCTAATAGCAAGAATAACATGACAATTCAAAGGCACAGTGGGAAGAAGATTATGATTTTGTACCTAACGATATAATGTTTTAAAATAACAATATAATTTTGCTCTGATGGTACCAGAGCACAATACTCACTATTTCTCAGAATAATCCAATTTAGAACAATTTATTCTGAGCAGGTTTGGTAAAAATAGAAGATCTATCATGCCATAGTGTAAGATAATGCATTAATTTTTATGAGTGAGTTATGAGGATGTACAACTCGGTTAAGAATTAGGATAAACATAATATTCCTTAATTAATCCATTATGCTATGGTACACATGTGCCATTTTTATTACCTTAAAAATGAAAAATGTCAAAAAAGGAAATTGCTGCTTTTTTATACCAAAAAGGCCTTTTTCTAAAATCATAAAATGTCTAATCTAATTCACCATATAATACTAATGAGCTTAACAAGCAATCTCAATGCACAGTTTTAGGGGGAAAAAGGTCATCATTTTCTGGCAGTCAAATCCAAATACTTTTTTAGATTAGTCAAAATGTTTCAGCACCAAATATCGGAAATGGCATTTGTGATTAGGAGTGTTATTAATAGCTATTTGTTATTAACATATGAAAGTTTCTGAAATTTATGGTATCTGAGCAGACTGCTGACATCGCAGACCCCAAGAACGTGTCCTGGGAGCCCCTTTACTTCAGAACTACAAATCTTTCTCCAGTTCTGGTTGCACCAGACATCTACTGTGATCTATTCCGTGATTCCTGTGTGCCCCAGTGTCCTATGAAGTGGAAAGGGCTACAGAGCCTTCCAATCCACAGTAGAGTGCCTTTAGCTTCCTTAAACCCCCCTTACTGTCTTTTCTGGCATCTCAGCTCTGGCCAAGCAACATTTCTTCACTCTTTCTATTTCAGCGTCATTGGTACATTATTCCGTTTGTTTAATCCTAGAATAGGATGTTTGGAGGCACATAATCAACAACTTAGGCAGCAGTGTACAAATAGCGCTTGCAGTTAGGGCTTGTTATGGAAAAGGATGGTCCTGTGGGTTGAGAAAATGACCATCAGTGGACTAGAATCATGAAGCTGAAAGTAATATTGCTGGCCAGAGGTCATTTTTCCCAACCGAGGGGCAATAGTTTGCCACTATAAACTGCACATTGCAGTCAGTATATGTTTTATTAAACCATTTAAGGAACTTGGGAGCCATTTAATTTAAACTTCCTGCTTGACATAGCTCAGGGAAGAGGCCCAGGGCAGAGCACAAAAGAAGCCTGATGCAATTTGAAGAATGAATACCCTAAATGTTCTGTTCTCTACACAGCGTCAGGGTGATCTCTGAGGGCCATGGTTCCCAAGGATGGTCCAAAATCTGTAAAATCTACCAAAAGGCACCGAATCCCCACCACCTCCCAAGTCCCTTTCATTTTCCTTCTCTCACTTAAGTTTTCTTGTATGAATGGTGGTTTTACTTTTGCTTTTTTGGTTTGGTATTTTGTGTTTTCTGAAAGGATTAGGAGAGATTGTCCTCTGTACAAATCCAGGGAACCCTACTCATAAGAGATTTTAGCTTTCATTTTGCAAAATTCTCCATTTGCTCTAGCTCTAACTTGGAAGTCACAGAGATGACTGACATTTGACTAAACCTGAGGGAATAGAAATATCTCCCAGTTCTATGTATGATAATCCTTGAATTTAAAATGAAGCAGAGTAAAAACTGCAGTTTACAGGATTATGGAAGGGAATTTAGTTCATCTCTCTCATTTTACAAATAACAACAACAAAAGGAATTAGTGGCCCAGAAAAAGAAAATCAATGACTTGCCCAAGGTCACACATAGTGCATGGCAGGATTCAAATTCAGGTCCTCTGATTCCACATTCAGTGATCTTTCTATATTGCCACATTATTTCCCAACTGACTTGATCATTAAACATAAACCCAATAAAGACAACTTTCTTGTTTGTGACTGCAGTTCTCACACCTATATGTATATGAATAGGCCCCATATAATAAGGGACAACCAGTGAATTCTCCCACAAACCAGATAGGAAGGCCATTCCCCTTATTCTGCAGCCATATCCTGAATGTAAGTTCACAGTGAGGATAAAAGAGAAATTAGGACTCAGCATCATGGCAAAATTGCACATTTTCACTTTCTCAAACCATATCAAATTGCCAATTGGGTGGCTTCTAGTAGGTGGCCTTAATCTTGCAAAGTTATACAACCACTTCTTTTTGGCTAATTGGCAACTGCATTTGGAAGGTAGAGAAATATGGAGCCCATTCATTTCGATTAAATTTTTTATTATGCACTCTGCCTTTGGATTGACAACTATTAATATTAAAGAGCTTGGCCAAATTGAAATTTGTATTGCTGGAGAGTCTTAAATATAATGTATGATGCTAAAAAAAAAATTAAAAATCAGAAATGTGGGAAATACCAGGCTAGAGTACAGATGTGGTCAGGGCTAGGTGCTGTGACACTGGAGTGAGATTACTTTGGGTGAAACTCACTATTTGGGAAACATTTTAAAACCTTTTCTTCCTAAGGAGTACAATCAGTCCAGAGTTTTCTTGTGTCTTTAGGGGTGGATTCAAAAAGTATAGGTTGAAGCAGACAGGAATCGAGATCATTTTCATAGGGATAATGCCAAATAAAGATGTAGAGCACATTTGAGCATATTATACAAATAATTTTTTATAATAACTGTTTGTATATAGTATTCTCTGCAGCACTAATAAGAAGGGTTTGGGGGGAAGACAGAGGCATTCTAAAATAGAACACATGCATCACTGATGTAATGATGAAAAATAAGGGACACATTTCCTCAGAAGCCTAAAAACAGATCATATTACTTTTCTGCAATCATTTTAAAGCAGAAACAACAACAAAAAGTGATTATGGAAGAAGCACTCCTTTTAGAGTAGGAAGATCTGGTTTAAAGGCCTTTAAACCAGTTTAAAATTGGCTTTTCCAACTTGCCTTGTTAACTAGGACAAATAGTTTCATCTCCCCAAGCCTCAGTTTTCTCATCAGTAAAAAGAGGAGAAAAATATTCACACTTTAGGGCAGCCAGATGGAATAATGGATAGAGTACCAAGCCTGGAGATGGGAGGACCTGGGTTCAAATTTTACCTCAGCCCCTTCCTAGTGTAACCCTGGGCAAATCCTTTACCCCGACATACACACACACTTGCTTTGGCCTTGCCCTTCTGTGTTAGAGTTGTTAATAAGACAAAAATTGAATTAAAAAAATACACACATACACATATTCATGCTATTTCCCTTACATGCTTTTGGGGGAGAAAGTGTTATAGAACCTATCCAGTGGATCATTATTGTTGTTCCTCACAACAAGAAGGGTTGAATATTTAGAATAAAAGTGAGAGTTCTTATACTGGCTCTGCTATGACCTAACTGATCTCAGATAAATGATCCAAACTCCCTAGACCTCAGTTTCTTCTTCTAATATTAAGATCACTTTGTTTTGAAGAGTGCTTTAAAATCTTCAAAGCACTTTCATGAGACAATGGAAATGATATCTACTTTGAAAAACAAATGACAAAAATCAGAAGGCATCATTCAGTGCTGATCATATAGTAGGTATTTAATGAATGTATGTTTAGTGGAATTGAATGAAAATATTTTATAAACATAAAGGATGCTAGGGAGAAAGGGGACATTATCATTGGCTTCAAATATCTGAACAATTGCCTTGTGGACTAGAGAGTAGACTAATTATTAATTAAACTCTGTGTGTGTGTGTGTGTGTATGTGTGTGTAAAGATTTAGGACTAGTGAAAGAAAATTAAAGGGAATCAGATTTTCAGTTGATACAAAGCAGAAGTTCTTAATAATTAGAACTGTCAAATCATGAAATGGACCATCTCAGTAGGTGTGGAACTTGATGGGTTTCAAGTGATGCATTGGTATAATCTGTCATGATTTTTGTAGCTGGGAATATAGGATTGAGAATTTTAGATATCTAGATTGGGTACTAAGACAGCTAGGTGACACTGGATAGAATGATGGGCCTGGATTCAAGAAGACACATTTTACTTAGTTCAGATCTGTTCTCAGACACTTATTAGCTGTTACCCTGAGCAAGTCACTTAACCCTGTTTGCCTTGGTTTCCTCATCTGTAAAATAAGTTAGAGGAAGAAATGGCAAATCATTCCAGTATCTTTGCCAAGAAAACCCCAAATCAGATCATAAAGAATCAGAAATGACTGAAACCACTCAATAATAACAAAAATCAGGTTTTGATGCCCTTGGTGACCCACCCTTCCTTTTTTTGTTATCTCCATCTTAGTACTCTTGATCCCTTCCACCTTTCAGATACTTTAATTATGTAGGTTCTATATTCACAATTTCAGAATTGAAAGGGCCCTAAGGGCTATCAAATTCAACATGCACCTGAAAAAAAAAAAAACCCTCTCCTATACAATTTTCCAGAGAAGTAGACATTTAGCTTTTACATGAAATCTCCATGGAGGGTGAACCCATTATCTGACCATGTTGCAAATTCTTTTTTTAAATATGTCTAATTGTGAAGATATTTCCCCTTATATTAAGTATAAATTTGCCTCTTGGCAATTTCCACCCATAGCTTCTGGTTCTGCCCTCTGGAGTTAAGCATATCAAGCTTAATCCCTCTTCTCTGAGAATTCCTCCAAATACTTAAGGACAGCTGTCATGTTTGCCCTAAGGCTTCTTTTCTACAGGCTAAATAGATACTTATATGACATGATCTCAAAGCCCTTCACCATTCTGGTCACCCTTTTATGAACACACTCAAATCAATATCCTTGCTGCAATGTAGTTCATATACTTAAATTCTAGTTTAACTAAGGGTAGAGTATAACCAGATTACCACTTTCCATGTTCTGGATACTATGTCCTTCAATAAAGCACAAGATAACATTCTACCTTTTTTGCTACCATGTTGCACTATGGACTTGCATTAAGCTTGAGGTCCTTCTCCAAATCCTTTCTTTTCGATAATAGTTGTGATCTATCCACACTTCCATTTTGTACTTGTGAGTTTAATTTTTTTTAACCTATGGGTAAGATTTTACATATAACCCTATTAAATTTTATCCTATCAGCTTAAGTCTGGTGAAATTATTTTGGGTCCCACTTTTCCCTCCAATATATTCCTTATTTCTCTCTGTGTCATATTATCTGCAAATCTGACAAGCAAGTCATTTATGTTTTCATCTATATTACTGAAAAAAAAATAGGGCTGAGCTTATCATAATACCTAGTAAGTGCTTAATAAATATTAAGCATATAGTAAGTGCTTAATAAATGCTTGCTGACTTGAATTGACTTGATGGGTTTAGGAAAGGATTCCTGAAGACTACAGGTATAATCCCCTTCCAAGTTATTAATACTACTCTTGAGTTAAGACCATTCTACTATTTCTGAATCCATCTTGTTGTTGTATCAGCTGGCTCACATCTCCTTATCTTGTCTGCAAGGATAGTAAGAAAAGATTTTGTCAAATACTTTGCTAAAATCTAGGTAAACTCTATTCATCACATTCTTAATATACCAGTCAAGTAATCCAGTCAAAAAAGAGATGAGATAACTTTATCAGTTATTTCTAAGATTTTTGTGTGTGTTCTAGAGAACATATGCTGGCCAAATTTTTCATGATACCTAATTGATATTGTCAATATAGGTATTAACTGTTATTTGGCAACTGATATTTTTATGATTAATTGATGGATCTGTTTATAGCCAAGCATGAGAAAGTTAGTAGTGAGGTGTTTGATTTTTTAAAAATTCCCCTCCAGAATCCTGAATCCTGGGGATGTGCAACTGAGACCCAAAAATAAGGTAGATCATGAAACCCAGTTGTTGACTGGAATTTCTAGAGCAGTCAGCATCTAAGAGGTAGAATTGTGGGATATAAAGCGATCCATGATGTTTTGGTTGGTACCATTCTGCTGGTAGAGGTAGCAGTGCTTGGGAGCTGGCTGTTGTGAGTTGGAGGCCACCAACAAAATTCCTGAAAACCAGTTGGAGTATTCTATTCCCTTTTTTTGCGTCATCTCCTAAAATTGGAGTTTTGAAACTTTTTAAAGTCACAGATTTTTATTTTATCCCAGACTTGAGAGCTTAATGAAAGAGGGAACTCCCTCAGAATAAGCTCTGAAATTTATAATTGAAAAGAGTTAGTTGGGGCACTGAAGAATGAAATGGCTTGCTGAGGATGATACAGATAGTCTCTGTTAAAAATGAACCAGTTTCTGTTACTTACTCCCTGTGTGCCCTTGGGCAAGTCAGTTATTTTTTTTGGACCTTTTATTTCTCATTAAACCCAGGTCTTTCTGAATTTGAGGCCTGTTCCCTGTGCACTATGGCATGGTGTCATATATATTTTTAAAAGCAACACTTTGATCCAGGTATAAAATTTAACAATATGAAGAAAATAATGCTTCAAGTGATGAATGCACTCATTGGTATGAAAACTCATTTTACTAATACAGGCTTCAGCCTTTCTTTGCTGTAGAAGATGGTCTCCCTGAGTTATTATGGTTGTATAGATCCTTAGTTGAATGGTACCTTGATTTGCCCTAGGTTACAAATTAGGTGAAGTGGCCAACTTGGTCCTCAAATCCAGGTCTAAGGTTTCTATGTCCAGGATTCCTTCCAAAGCATCAGAGCTTTGTAGTAAGACTGAGATAGACAGAAAATGGTTCACAGATGAGGAATATGAGTCCTCAAGAGCTTGGATAATGGATATTCATTGAGAGAGCTGGGAGCAGAGCCCAGGCTCTAAATTCCCAGGCCAGGGTTTTCCCCACTTCATCCTTGTGCCCACTTGGGTAAAGGAATGGCTTTGTCCAAGGAAACTGCCTGGCAGATCAGACCCAAAGGTATTTTCCTGGCTGTATTTTGTGAAAGAGAAGTATGAGGAGGAAGCTAGGCTTTCCTGTCCTATCCTATAGATAGCATCTGAGCAATAAGTAATCAGCCAAGGGAAAGGGCCATCCCAGGAAGTCATTGAGGCTGACAGGTATGGCGGCTGGGTTAGCTCCCTAAGCACCATTTTGCTCCCATTAGCTCCCTGCCTAATGAAAGAAACAGTGGTAAGAGGCCTGAGGCTGCCAAATTAGAGACAGATGAAAGGCCCTTCACTCACCCGCTAGCTCATCTCAGAGATCATGATGAGCCTTGTAACTCCTGTCGGCCAATGGGAATTCCTGTTCCCTTAAAATTGGACAAAGAGTAAGCATAATGAAAAGAAAAGAAGGAAGTTCCAGCTACAAAGTGATGTCTACCTATTAGTTAACAACTGCCTGCTCTGTTTGCTGAAGTCTCTGTACTCTGAGGAAAATAAATATTCTTAAGATGACTCCTGGTTTTTCTTACAGTTACAGAGCACAGGATTGATACAGACCCCCCCTTTTTTTTCCTTTGTAGAAAGTAATTTCCGTTGAAGCTAAGACTGATTTCACATCAAGGTTCAAGGGGAGCGTCAATTGTGTTGTTAAAAGAGGTAGAGATGGAATTAAGAGGTTTGGTTTCTAGTCCTGTTCTTGCCACCTCTGTGACTAATATTTTATTTTCCCTCTTTGGGCTTCAGCTTTCCCATCTATAATAATGAAGGTATTGAATCATCCTAGGATTATAGATTTAAAGTTGGAAGGGACCTCAGAGATCATCCAGTTCAACTTCCTAATTTTACAGATAAACTGAGATCCAGAGAGAGAAAATAATTGTCCAAGATCACACTGATTATAAGTGACAGAACCAGGTTTTAAATTTCCTCTGTCTCTAAATCCCTTGCTCTCTCTTCTGTAATATGTTGCCTCCCATAAGATTTCTCAGGATTTAGACCTGGAAGAAATTTTAGAGATCATCTAGACCAACCCCTAATTTCACAGATGAGAAAACCAATGTCCTGAATGGTCAAGAAGGAGAGGATAATGATGTAGAGACAATATGAGTTCTGGCATCATAGATTCTAGGTTCAAAACTCAACTCTACTATTCCCCACTTGTGGGACTTTTGTAAGAGCCTCAGTTCCTTTTATATTGTAAATTCATGGGATTGACCTACTTGTCTTTGGTCTTTTCTAATTCTAAATCTATGATCCTTTGTGATTTTCCAAAGGCAACCCAATTGGTGAATAGCAGAACCAAGATTTTATCCTAGCTTTTTAAACTTAAAATGATGATTTTTTTTTTTTGGTGGTCTCCTGTTGCTCCCGAAGTCTATGATTCCAAAGTCACAGGATCACAAAATTTAAGAGTTGAAAAGGACTCAGGCTATTGGCTAAACTTATTTTTAGAAAGAAATTCACTCTACAATAGACCCAATAAATTTTTGGGTAGCCTTTGATTCAAAACCTCCTCTAAAGGGAAACCCATTCCTTCTTAAGGTATAGTCAGTTCCACTTTTACATGGTTTTAATAGTTAGGGAGTTTTTCTTGATAGCATGCCTAACTTTGTATTGTTTCAGCTTCCACCGATTGCTTCTAGTTATACTATCTGAGCTTATTGTTCTTCTATCTTTTCAGTCACATTCAACTCTTTGTCACCACATTTGGGGTTTTCTTGACAGATATATTGGAATGGTTTACCATATCTTTTTCCAGCACATTTTACAGATGAGGGAACTGAGACAAACAGGGTTAAGTGACTTCTTCAGGGTCATACAGCCAGGAAGTATCTGAGTCCAAATTTGAATTCAGAAAGATGAACCTTCTGAGTCTAGACCAGTCACTCTATTCACTGTATGTATCACCTAGCTGCCTCTTTCTCACTTACTCAGTAATGATACCAGCTATAAATACTAAGGGTCATAAGTAATTCTACTCTCAAGATCTGTGTGCAATTGTGGGAGCCACCTATGCTTCAAAAAGGAAAGAAGTCCTTTTAAGTCTGCCAAATGGGAAATATAAAAGCAAGTAGGAAACTTAATGCAATAATTCTATTACTCTTAATCTCTACACTGTGAATTTAGAGTTGGAATTAAGGATATGCTGAAAAATGTTTAACAACCAGCTCTCCAAAAAAAAATAAATATGCATGGGGCATATTTTTCAGTTGAATCTACATTACTGATATTTTCTTCATGATTTTCTTAAGTCCAGATAATCAATAAAATAATAAATCGAGTCCTGATTTGTAGCATTTGTGGATATCTAAGGTTTAAATGCTTACACTGAAAATTTGTAGATTCTCAAGAGTTGATAGTCCTCTCATCCCTGGGTATGATCTTAGTTGAGGTCATCTAGATTTAAAATTAGAAGGGAATTGAGAGGCTATTGAATGCAAGCTTCCCCTCTCCTCCCCCCTCAGTTTGCAGATAAGGAAATTGAGGCAGAGAGAAGTTAAATGACTTACCCAGAGTTACACAAGCAATAATGCTGTGAGGTAGGTTTTCAATCTAGATTGTCTGGACACTAATTCCAGAGTTCTACCCATTGCATGATGCTGTATCTTAAATATATTCCATCTCATCTCAGTTCCTGAAAATTCAGTATGGAAAACAGTATGCTTTTGCCTTGGAGTCAGGAGGATCTTATTCTAAATCTCAATGTTACCTCAGACATTTATGAACTGTATGATCCTGAGCATGTCACATACCTGTGTTCATGCCTCAATTTCCACATTAATAAAATGAGTACCTTGGACTTCATGGCACATAAAGTTCCTTCTGGTTCTAGATCTATGACCCTATGGATTCTTGGTGCACCTGCCATCTCCCTTATGAGGCAGTAAGCTTTAGAGAGCAGCGCTCAAGTTTTATTCCTCTCTCTGTCTTTCCTCAGTGTGGCTTGTATTGAGTTTGTAGTTCAAATGACTGTATATCCCTTTTGAGAAAATACATTTTTAGAGACAAAGCAAAATAATGACCTCATGTCCTTCTTCCTCATTTCCCTCCTCCCAGCTCAGTCTCTAAAGCAAGTCGTCTAATAATTCCAGCTCCTTTTCCCAGTCAAGCTCAGTGACTTATTGGGACAGCTACTGGGTCTTGATTTGTTCAATATATCACACAGGGAACAAAAGTAAAAGGCTATTTAACCTATAAAGGACTGGCCTAGAAACAGGGAGAGGAATCAGGGTATGGGCCTGAGCCAGGATCTCCTCCCATTCTAATCTCAGCCCTGGCAAAGGCTCATCAAACTTCAATTTCCCCAGTTGTATCAAGTAAGGAAGGGATACTGCCATTTCATGGTGATGTGTCTAGGGTTGAGGGAGGAGAATGTATATCTGTGTGTGTATGTGTGGGGTTTCATTAGTTAATTTAGTAAATAGGGTACTTTGAAGATGGAAAGCATGATTTAAGCAGCCCACATTAAACCTTATTAAGTGGTATTATAGTTGGTTGCTGGATCTGACCCACTGTTTATATTCCCCTATTCAATATGTCTATTTTATCCCTCCTCTTTTATATACTTTTTTCTTTGTCTTTTTCCCTTTTTTCAACATCCAAAGAAACACATTCTCCAGTAATTCTTTTGTTGGATAATAATGTTTATAAGTTAGTGGAAAAAACAGTGTTGCTTATTGGATAGAGAGCTGGTCTCAGAGCCAGGAAGACCAGGAATCCAATTCTACCTGGTACTAGCTATGTAACCCTGGGCAAGTCACTTAAATTCTCATTGCCTTGACTAACTCTCTTACATTATAACTTATGAGACTGTCCATCTGCATTGATAGAGTTTTCAAATTGAAAGTTCTCTACTCCAATGAAACCACAGATAAAAAAAAAAACAAATAAATAAAAGGATGATGAGTAGATTGATAATGAGAAGCAACAGAGTGGGGTGGACAGAGAGCTCTCTGCCTCTGATAATACTGTGTCACTATGAGCTGGTACGTAATCTTTAAGTACTCCAGGCAATACTCTAAGACTGTAAGTTATAAGACCCCTTTTCACTTTAGAGGAGGAAATTTCCATACTGGGGATTCTCTATACTGATGAAATCACAGGTGTTAATATAGTAGCAGCAGTACTAGTAGTAACAGCAGCAGCAGTAGTAGTAGAAGATCACATGTCCAGTGTTTGAAGAACTATATCATCAGAGAATGTTTCCCATCTTTAAAAAATCATATCATTGAGGAGTTGGAATTTTCACTTTGTAAAGCATTTCTTTACAATAACCATATGAAATAAGCAGTGCAACATTTTTTTCCTTACTTCACTGTTTAGGGAACTGAGGCTCAAGGTCAGTCACTTTTGCTTCTGGTCAAAAGTATTAGAATCAGAGTTTGAACTTTAAATCTGTTGAATTTAGGACCATTCATTCATTCATTCATCAAATCAATAACCATTTTAATTGCCTAATATGTATTAGTATCTGAGGCCCTGGGGATACAAAGGGAAAAATGAAAAATCTTAGGCCTCAAGTGATATGATTTTGGGGAAACTAGTAACAAACAGATAATATGTAGTGTTTGCAGAGTAATTAATGTCTGAAATGAGACAGAGGTGATACAGGATCCAGATCTAACATTGGGAGAGCCCAATGTTAAATTTTCGATATGAATGTTTACACTTAGAATTCAGAAGATGCAACAAATCAGGGCTTGATTTATTGTTTCAGTGATTATCTAAGCTTTAAGAAAGTGATGGAGGAAACAATATTAATGCAAATTAAACTTTAAATTGTCTTGCACATTTTGGGGGAGAGTTTGTTGTTAAATATTTACCAGCACACCTTTGGATCTGCATTAATAATATTTTCTCCATCACTTTCTTAAGCCTTGGCAGTCAACTGAACAATAAATAAAGCCTTGATTGGTAGAATTTGCTACAATTTTCAATGGTCACATTGAAAATGTAAGTGAGTATGTATGAGTTGGCCCTAGCACACTCTTGACTGATTAAACTGAAAATATGTCCTATGTTTTGTTTCTGTGTTTTTGGTGAGCTGGTTGTTAAACAATTATCAGTATACCCTTGTACTAAGGACATGATCAACTGGGAGTGAGGGGTTGAAGAAACAGAGTTGAATTTGTGTGGCAAGAGCTGCCTTGAAGGAAGTTGGGGACTTTATCCAGGAGGGGTAAACAGGGAGTAAGTTTCTAGCTTGGGGCACAGCCTCTGCAAAGTCTTAGAGGTAGACAGTAGTGCACGGGGTATATAGCAGGGAGAACATTTTCCTTTGAATATAGAGTGCCTAAAAGAGAATAATATATACTAAACTCAGAAAGGTAGATTAGAACCAGATTATAAAGGACTTTATATGCCAGAGGAGTCTGTATTTTATCCCATAGGTAAGAAGAAGCTACTGATCTGGGGAGTAATGTACTGAGTCTTGTGCTTCAGGAATATCACTTTGGCAGCTGTGAAAATGAACTGGACAGGGGTTAAGGACAGGCATCAGGCAAAGATGTTACTGTTAAGTTCCTCTGTGGGAGATGATAATGTTTTGAATAGGATGTTAGTAGTGTAGGTAAAAAGAAAGGGATAGATTCTAAGGATGTTGCAGAGACAAAAATCAAAAGACTCAGCAACTGATTGGATATAGCAGTGAAAGGAGAAGGATGAGTTGAGGATGACTATGAGGTTAGGAACTAGAAGCATGATGGTACCTGCAACAAAAAAAGAGTAGTGAGAAAGATGGATTGAACCTTCTTTCCAGGAAACCACACTGAGGGTTTTGAACTCAGTTATCTACTCTTTATTTTTCTTGGTAAATCAGACCCTGTGCTCACATCCCAGTGGTGGCAGCTTTAGATAGATCTCCCATTTGGTAGTAGTGAAGTGAAGGAGCAATAGATGTGTGTTAGGCTCATCATGGAATCAGAGAAATCCTGGGGACTTAGAGCCTCCAATCTAGACTCTACTTGAGGCTAGTTAATGAGAAGTGTTTTCAATGGCTTTTAACCTACCAATAATTTAACAACTCTTCCCCTACCCTTCTATCCCCACCCTAGCCTGGGTTCATCTTTTATGATAAGAGTTACAAAAACTAACCAAGGGCAGAAACCAGAATTTTCCAAGGCTATCAACATCTACAAAGTATTATGAAGGGGGAGAGGAAGGGAACAAGCATTTATTTATTTAGTGAATATGCTAGCAACTATTATGTTTTACAAATGTTGTGATTCTTATAGTAGCTCTGGGAGGTAGGTACAATTATTATCCCCATTTTGCAGTTGAGGAAATTGACACAGATGGAGGTTAAAAGACTTTCCCAGGTCATATAGCTAGGAAATATCTGAGGCCAGATTTGAACTCAAGTCTTCCAGACTTCAATCTTTTTGCTTTTTCCTTTGGGCAGCCTTCTCCAATAAACCTTCCTTAATTGAGCAGCATAAAGTGATCTCTCCCTCCTTTTAATTCATATCACATTTTACTTATATTATTTATTTAGTGATTATTACTCATATTTCTTCTTGGAGTTATGACTAGAGTGATGAATTTTGACTCTGGAAAAGTTGGGGTCAAATATTGACCCTGACACTTAGTAATCAAAGGAGCTTGGGCAAGTTAATTAGCTTTCAGAAAACCTTCAGTTTCCTCATCTGTAAAATGGAGTTAATAATATCCCTATCTCGTATGTGAGGATCCAAAAAGATAAATTATGGGAAGCATTTTATAAACTTCAAAGTATTATAGGTATCATCATCATTATTATTATGTTATCTCAAGGCGTTCCTTCAGTAGCCATTTAGATACCAAGGAAATTCAAAGACAATTATGATATGTTCTCTACCTTCATGGAACTCATGATTCATTAATTCATCTTTTTAGGTATCTATGTTTCCTCTCCCTGACTAAGTTTCTTGAAGGCAAGGAGTATATTTTAGATGTTTTTTTTTTATTACCCCCACTGGTCCATACATAGAATAGAGGCTTAGTAAATATTTGTTCATTTAAGTTGATAAAGAATAGCCACTAGCATTTCCCCCCCAAATGTAATGCCAAGTTCATTTATTATGTGGAGAACTGACAGATATTTGCATTATTTCTCCATTTATTTGTTTATATATGAAATCAATTTATGAATGCTGTTTTTGCTTCATTAAATACTTTCTCCCACCTTGCTTGCCAATTCTCCCCTCCATGCTTGTTCCAAGTGTTACCTATGAGACCATGTGCCTTATGGATTGGCAACCCGTGTTTTTTGCTTTCCCCCAACAGGGTTCTTCTCTCTGAAGTTGAGTATTTGCATTGGCTATTCCAAACCAACAAGCTTTTATAAGACATCTTACTTTATGAAAGACAAAAAGAAGCAACAAAAACCAAAATCTTTTTTCAAAAAGTTACTTGTCCCATTTAGCATAAAGAATTTAGATTTCACAGGATACTTGCATACACTCTTTGGCATCTTCTTTCTTAACCACTCCCCATCTGCCTTTTACTCATGGTCTTTGATCCACTTTATTCCAGAATGAGAATTTTTTTTGCTTATTCTAGATATTAAGACATGGGAACAATAAAATGGAAATGTATCTTTTGGGTTTATAATACTGCCCCCCCACTTTTTTTTTTTTGCTTTCAGTAGAAGGAACAAAAATGGTTAATGTCAAAGGTTTCTGTACTTACCCTATAAAGTTTGAATTATCTAGTAGTTTTCTTCTTGGACAAATTCAACAAAGCCTCAGATCTAGAGCAAAATTTTGACTTGTTCTTAGATTTTGAAAATCTGAGAACTTGATTGAGAAAAATCTAACCCCAGTAAAAGTTACTTCTAAGCTGTAGTCTTAAACGTGTCAGAGATCTATAGTCTAACGTTTTATTTCATGGTGATTCTCTCTATGCAGCTGTGTTTGCTGCAAAAACTCACATTTCTGTATTGAACACTGAATGAAGTGTGAATGTGCTTTTTAAAATTTAGTATTTATAATAAAGGATTTGTGAGCAAAAAGCTTAAATATGAGCAGCACAAAACATATAGATAAAAATATAGCCATAATCACCCATCAAACCCTGAAAAATCATTATGTAGGGAACATCAGTAATTAAAGGAAGTCAAGAGAGAACAGCAAGAAGAATATAAGCCCTGAATTCCAAAGGCATGAATCCTTTTAGCTAGGATCAGGGCTTCTGAGTTTTCTAGGCTGGGTGTTTTATTAGACTGGACACTTTGCAGAGAAGAATGTAATTTATTATCACTGAATTTGCATGGCAATATGAATTTGGATATGGGTTTATGGGAGAAGTTTACAATTAGTCCTTATATAAATTTATAGCTTTAAAGAATACTCAAAATTAAAATAACTTAAATGCTTCTCTTCCACCCCACTTTTTTTGATTGATTGGTGAAATATTGCCTTTCTCTGGAAAAACAAAACAACTGGTCATTGCTAAGTCAAGCATGGCTATTGTGTGTGTGGTTCAGGCCACTTTGATAGGAACACTGTTCCCAGGGCTAGAGACCATGCATATATATATATATAAAATCTACTCAGGTACTTTAATCTGGTGTGTGGGATCTTTTTAATCCTCCTGGGTTTTCATTGTCCCCAAACCCTAAACAGAATTAAAAAAAAAAACACAGGAACAAGCCTCTGAAGGAAAGAAAAAAAGATCTAACAGAAATCTGGGAGGCTCGATTTTTATGAAGGTGCACGGCTTGCCTTTATTCTCTTATGTGAAGCTCTTCCGTTAAAGTCCTCCTAACTCCCCCTTCCCCCTGATGGATTCCTTGTTGCTTTGTAATATTTAGGATTTGTCACAGCACTGGGATCTCTCTGGGTTTTTATATTAAAGTACGGAAAGATCTTGATTATGTGTTTCAGTATTTCTCGGTCTGACCTACGAGTGAAAAAGCAACCATAATTTAGTTACTGGCTTATGTTTATTGCCAATGCAATAAGGTTGTGCTGCCTGACATTTTCTTCTCACTGTGCTGAAGCTTTTAGCAAGTCTCTTTTCTTACAAGGAAAGCAGCCGAACTTGGCCTCTATTTACAGATGGGTTACACATTCCTTTAACACTGGCATGTTCTCTTAACCTGCTTAGGCTGCTTTCAGTGACTTAAAAACACAGTAATTGGCGTGAAGGGCTGCAGCTTTATTTTACAATATTCAATCATTCTTTTCCGGAGAATAAATATGCAAAATATACTACTCCTTATGGGAAGGCCTGGAGCAGCACCAGGGCTTTGCTTTTGATGGCCCGTGATGTCCTCAGGTTTTGACCTGCGCTGGGGGCTGGGAGCATTCTAACTCAGTTCCAGGGGAGGTAGAATTGAGTTTCATCTCACCCATGTTTCCCTGGATGGGGGACTGAGTAGATTTCTTGTCATCCCTTTAGTAAGGTACATAAAGTTTAGAAGCCCTTAAAAAAAAATCAAAGAGATGATTGAAGTCAAGTCAGCTTCTGCTACATTGTTTTGAGGACCTGGAAATTATTCTACGTAATCTTGCGAACAATCTGTTTTTTATACAAAACATGCTTTCTTGAAACAAAGAGGATTATCAGTCATAAGTTCTGAGGCCTCGAAAGGGGAGGGGGAATGACTTAGAAAATTGAGATATTTAGTAGACCTTCAAAATATGGCCAGAGTTGATTCTTGGTGACTGATTGGTTCTAGCATTAGAGAAAAGGACCTCAGGTCATCCAGGGGCTGGGCTCTGTCTTTTATTAAGTTAGTGAGGAGACTGAGGCCCAAAGAATAAGGTATTGAAAGAACTTGAACGCTTTGGATAGAAGGACATGGTAAAGAAAGGCCTTTACTCCAGGGCCTCTAAGCTCTCTGGGGAGCAAATACATCTAGAGTTCATTCCAGTAGTCTTTGTAGAAGGGAAAATCATAGCTGTTTTCACTTGGAGAGTAGAGGGTGCAGATGGTTTTCAACACTCTGTGCTTCTCCTATTATTCAGGTTCAAGGACATCTTACTCCAAATCTTCAGTGCTTTATGTTGGAACTTTGTACCACGAGGGCCCTAGTTATAGAAATAGTTATGCAGCACAGGGAAATATCAGTGGTCAACAGAGGGACTCTTCCACCTGGGGGACCCAGATTCCTCAAAAAAGGCAATATGCCCAAAGGGCTCAGGGTGTTTATAGCACTGCTTCTTTTCATCTGGAGTCAAGCAGGGCTTTTTACCATAGAGATATAGTAGTCAGCAGAGGGTTGTCTAAAGCTTCTCTTAACACTTACTATCTCAGTGACATTGACCAAATGATATAACTTCTTCTCTGTGCCTTAGTTTCCTTATCTGTAAATGAGTCTCAAAATGTAACTCGCAATTCTATATCAGCGGTCTTAAGAGCCTAAAGATCTATGGTTGTTTTGGTATTTATTTTGTATGGACCTTATAGTTAATTATCTACCTACATTTGCATCTCTCCAGTAGAATGTAAGCTCCTTGAGGACAAGGAGGACTGTTTCACTTCTGTTTTTGTATCCCCAATGCCTGACATAGTGCTTTGCACATAATTGGCACTCAACAAATTCATGTTAAATGCAATCTAATGGAATTGACTGGTAGACTCCTCCAATTCCTATGTCTTGCTTTGTTCCTAGTAGTTTTCATACTTGCAAATCTGGGACAATTCAATACATATATGGTGTTAAAATGTATTTTGATGCCTTTAGAGAGGAAAGGGGCAATATTAAAGCAAAAAATTCTCTGACAAAGTCCAGGATAGAGTTTTTATAGGAGAAATGAGGTCCATTTGAGATCTGAAGGTTGAATAATACTCCCTTCCCCTTATATTAGCATGCATA